>NC_069500.1:1046516673-1046679173 GCF_027579735.1 Bombina bombina | reverse complement strand
AGGTAGTTTATGGGTGTTAGTGTACTTTAGAGCACAGTAGTTAAGAGCTTTATAAACCGGCGTTAGCCCAGAAAGCTCTTAACTACTGACTTTTTTCTGCGGCTGGAGTTTTGTCGTTAGAATTCTAACGCTCACTTTCCAGCCGCGACTTTTCCATACCGCAGATCCCCTTACGTCATTTGCGTATCCTATCTTTTCAATAGGATCTTTCTAACGCCGGTATTTAGAGTTGTGTCTGAAGTGAGCGTTAGAATTCTAACGACAAAACTCCAGCCGCAGAAAAAAGTCAGTAGTTAAGAGCTTTCTGGGCTAACACCGGTTTATAAAGCTCTTAACTACTGTGCTCTAAAGTACACTAACACCCATAAACTACCTATGTACCCCTAAACCGAGGTCCCCCACATCGCCGCCACTCGATTAATTTTTTTTAACCCCTAATCTGCTGACTGCCACCTACGTTATACTTATGTACCCCTAACCTGCTGCCCCTAACACCGCCGACCCCTATATTATATTTATTAACCCCTAACCTGTCCCCCACAACGTCGTCACCAGCTACCTACAATAATTAACCCCTAATCTGCCGACCGCAAAGCGCCGCCACTTACGTTATCCTTATGTACCCCTAATCTGCTGCCCCTAACACCGCCGACCCCTATATTATATTTATTAACCCCTAATCTGCCCCCCTCAACGTCGCCTCCACCTGCCTACACTTATTAACACCTAATCTGCCGAGCGGACCACACCGCTACTATAATAAAGTTATTAACCCCTAATCCGCCTCACTCCCGCCTCAATAACCCTATAATAAATAGTATTAACCCCTAATCTGCCCTGCCTAACATCGCCGACACCTAACTTAAATTATTAACCCCTAATCTGCCGACTGAATCTCGCCCCCTAAATTAAATATAATTTAAATCTAACGAAATAAATTAACTCTTATTAAATAAATTATTCCTATTTAAAGCTAAATACTTACCTGTAAAATAAACCCTAATATAGCTACAATATAAATTATAATTATATTATAGCTATTTTAGGATTTATATTTATTTTACAGGTAACTTTGTATTTATTTTAACCAGGTACAATAGCTATTAAATAGTTAAGAACTATTTAATAGCTAAAATAGTTAAAATAATTACAAAATTTCCTGTAAAATAAATCCTAACCTAAGTTACAATTAAACCTAACACTACACTATCAAGGGTGTTAGGGTTAGGGTTAGAATTAGCTTTAGGGGTTAATACATTTATTAGAATAGTGGTGAGCTCCAGTCGGCAGATTAGGGGTTAATGTTTGAAGTTAGGTGTCGGCGATGTTAGGGAGGGCAGATTAGGGGTTAATACTATTTATTATAGGGTTATTGAGGTGGGAGTGAGGCGGATTAGGGGTTAATAACTTTATTATAATAGCGGCGCGGTCCGGTCGGCAGATTAGGGGTTAATAAATGTAGGCAGGTGGAGGCGACGTTGTGGGGGGCAGATTAGGGGTTAATTAATATAATATAGGGGTCGGCAGTGTTAGGGGCAGCAGATTAGGGGTACATAGGGATAATGTAAGTAGCGGCAGTTTACGGAGCGGCAGATTAGGGGTTAAAAAAAATATGCAGGTGTCAGTGATAGCGGGGGCGGCAGAATAGGGGTTAATAAGTGTAAGGTTAGGGGTGTTTAGACTCGGGGTACATGTTAGAGTGTTAGGTGCAGACGTAGGAAGTGTTTCCCCATAGAAAACAATGGGGCTGCGTTAGGAGCTGAACGCGGCTTTTTTGCAGGTGTTAGGTTTTTTTTCAGCTCAAACTGCCCCATTGTTTTCTATGGGGATATCGTGCACAAGCACGTTTTTTAAGCTGGCCGCGTCCGTAAGCACCGCTGGTATCTAGAGTTGCAGTGGCATTAAATTATGCTCTACGCTCCCTTTTGGAGCCTAACGCACTGAAAACCCAGCCATTCTGTGAACTCTAAATACCAGCGGTATTTAAAAGGTGCGTGGGAAAAAAAGCACGCGTAGCTAACGCACCCCTTTGGCCGCAGAACTCTCTAGGCGTTAGAAAGTTGTTTAAAATTGCATGCCCTATCTGAATCATGAAAGTTTAATTTGGACTTTACTATCCCTTTAACAACTGATGATTCAAATAAACATTATGGCCTAGATTACGAATGAAGCACAATATTGCGCTTTTGCGAGTGTGATATTTGAGCTCCACTAAGTAATACCAGTATAACAAGTCAGGTGCAATGCGAACGTGACCTTGTGTTCGCATTGCCTGGAAGCCTTGCACTCACAAGAGTGCACTTCCATTGGCTCCAATGGGAGCCTTGTTTTCATGCCTTGAGACACGGCAAGCCATCTAGCACAGGGCAGGGGGCAAATTGTGCAGCTTTGGGCAGCAAAACAAATATATATATACTGTATATATGAATATATGCATGCATACTAATGTGTTTATATGTGTATATACACATATTAACACATACATATATATATATTCAGAGTAAAAACACAGTCCCCCATTCACCTTTATGTAAAGACCCCCACATGCCCTCATTTCAACCCCTTATAACTGCTTTGTGCAGTTTTTTTTTTATTTAAACACAAAGATGCTCATCTTTATTTTTAAATTTACAAAACTCTCCTCTTTATCTTGGTGTTAATTGGGGCAACTTTAAATTTTTAACAAGAGGTCTAACCCTTGGATAATTGCCCTTAGCGCAAAGTGAAACCGCAAGCTCACAGTAGCATTAACCAGCTACTTGTAATGGCTGGTTATTTAAATTTGCCCCTTTACGGGTGCACATTAAGATAGCGCTCCACTTGTAATCTAGCCCTATATGAGTCTCCATATTCAAGCTTATTGGAAAGACTCTGATATTAAGGATAATTATCCAAAATAAAGCAATTCCAAAATGGCATGATTAAAGGTACATAAACAGAAACGTTGAAACTTTTTGCCTTAAATCCACATATTCCAATAAAGCTACAGAAAATGAATTGTGCTGGTGGAGTAACTTTATTTTTGGAAGAATCTATGGGGAATATGCAGTGTATAGGATTAGGTTTAATTTTTTTTATTTTTCATAATTTGGTTTATTTTCTTCTGTAATTTTAGACTTTTTTATTTTTTGTAATTTTATATTTATTTACTTTAACTTAATCTTAGTTTTTTTTTTTATTTATGTTAGGATTTTTTATCTAAATTTTAACTTAGTATTTTTTATTTTATGCAATTTGGGTTAATTTAGGGGGTGTTAGGTTTGGGGGCTTAGTGATTAAATTAGTTATTTGCGTAGTGGGGGCTAGCGGTTTAGGGGTTAATAGGTTTATTATAGTAGTAGCGATGTGGGGGACCAGCGGTTTAGGGGTTAATAGGTTTATTACAGTAGTAGCAATGTTGGGAGCGGGCGGCTTAGGGGTTAATAGGATTTATTTAGGTGTCCGCAATGCAGGGCTGAGGTTTAGGGGTTAATCACTTTATTTAGTGTCAGTGATGTCGGGGGGCGGCGGATTAGGAGTATTTATATTAGGGGTTTATATCAGGGTGTTAGGTTTTAACGTAACTTCTTTTCCCCATAGACATCAAAGGGGATTGCATTACGAGGGGATTGCATTACGACGATCGCCAGGTGTTAGTTTTTTTCTAATACTTTCTCTCAAGTCAGGCCTTGGGTTTTGTGCGGTATGGAGCTTAAAGCACTATGCCACACAACAAAAGCAGATTTTTCAGTAACTTGTAATGGCAGCGCTCATTTTTTTGCATTATTTACACACCTAGTATAGCGCACAACTTATAATCTTGGTGTATGTTAGCAATACCTTTACTATTTGACCTTAAGCCCAGCAGACCTTTGGTTAAGTGTACCTTCAGCTTAGATGCTGCTCACAAACACCACCAGAAGAAAATGCTTTACAAGCAAGGGTTAGTGCATCTATTACAAGTTGAAAGTAAATTGTTTGTCTGTGAGTGAAAGCCGACGCACACTAATTTCACTAAGCTAACTTCTCCCCATAGACTTTAATGGAGAGCACAAAGCTATCACTTATCAATTGCTTGCATACTAACAAAACACACATTAGACCAACTGTGCTAACCCAAAGGTAGTTATGAATATATTACATTCCAATGTTCTTCACATAGGATAGCATGTTCTATTTCTTTTTAAATATATATATAAAAATATATATATTATTTTTTTCAATATTTTTTTATTTGAAAAAGGAAATAACACAACACAGGAACTGTTTTACAAGCAGAAATAAGTCAGCAGTAGACACGCAGGGCACCTATCTGCTCTAATTTGCTAAGTCAGTGGCTCTATAGCTAGTGCCAAGAGCAGGGGAGACAAAGGGCACCCCTGCCTAGTTCCTTTTGAGATAGGAAAGGGAAGTGAGCAAAAACACATCCCCGTACAGAAGCGGTAGGAGAGGAATAAAGGACTTTTATAGATTGTTGGATATCTCTTGGAAATTGGTAACTTCCCACAGGTAATCATATCGAATTCAGTGAAATGCTTTCTCAGCATCCAAAGAGATGACTGAGAAAGATCTATGTGATCTGGTAAATTCACAGAAAATATTCAGGAGGCATCTTGTATTATCAGGACCCTCTTGCTGCGGGATAAAGCCTACCTGGTCTACATTTATTAAGGAAGGGAGGATTTTCGAGATGTGATTTGCTATGATTTTCATTTAGACCTTTATATCAACATTAATGCAAAAGATGGGCCTGTAGTTAGTGCACAATGATGGGTCTTTATCAGGTGTGGGGATTGTTGAGAGAGGCCTCCAGAAATTCCTTTTGATATGCACTTTCTTTACTGGCTAGGCTAAAAAAATCTCAACAAGATAGGGGATAGTTCATTTATGAATGTTTTATTAAAGAGTGCTGGGAAATCTTCTGGGCCTGGAGCCTTAAGCGATTTAAGGTTTTTAATAACATGTGTAACTTCATCAAGGGATATGGGTAGAGCTAAGGAATCCTTATACTCTGGCGTAAGATTTATGAGTTTAATGGATTGAAGAAACTATTGAATAACTGTTTTAGAAACTGTGGTGAAGCCTTTGGAGCCTTCAATCAGGCCCGGACTGACAATAGGGCATACTGGGCAAATGCCCGGTGAGCCGCTGGTTACCTTAGCCCCACCCACCATTACTCCACACACCAACTGCTGTCACTGTTGTAGTGGGCCAACAAGCACACAGTGATACAGTGTGGTGATGGTCGGTGCAGCTGCACGATACACATGATGCAAAGGTTTGTCATGTGACATGTGGAACTTAGACCCGCCCTTTGTCATCCCGCACACACTGATAGAGGTGCCTATGTCTGAATGTATCTGCATGCTGTGTAGTGTGTGTGTCTGCATATATGTGAATGCTGTGTAGTGTGTGTTTGTGTGAGTGTCTGCATGTATGTGAATGCTGTGTAGTATGTCTGCATGTATGTGAATATTGTGTAGTGTGTGTATCTGCATGTATGTGAATGCTGTGTAGTGTGTCTGCATGTATGTGAATGTTGTGTAGTGTGTGTCTGTATGTATGTGAATGCTGTGTAGTGTGTGTGTTGTGTGTCTGCATGTATGTGAGTAGTATGTGTGTGTCTGCATGTATGTGAATGCTGTGTAGTGTGTGTGTCTGCATGTATATGCAGTGTGTGTGCTTGCATGTATGCGAATGCTGTGCAATGTGTATGTCGGCATTTATGTGAATGCTGTATAGTGTTTGTGCGTCTGTCTGCATGTATGTGTAGTGTGTGTGCCTGTATGTATGTTAATACTGTATATTGTGTGTGTTTGTCTGCATGTATGTGAATGCTGTGTAGTGTGTGTGTCTGCATATATGTGAATGCTGTGTAGTGTGTGTCTGCATGTATATGAATGCTGTGTAGTGTGTGTGTCTGCATGTATGTGAATGCTGTGTAGTGCATGTGTTGTGTGTCTGCATGTATGTGAATGCTGTGAAGTGTGTGTGTCTGCATGTATGTGAATGCTGTGTAGTGTGTGTTGTGTGTCTTCATGTATGTGAATGCTGTGTAGTCTGTGTTGTGTCTCTGCATATATGTGAATGCTGTTTAGCGTGTGTGTGTGTGTTGTGTGTCTGCATGTATGTGAATGCTGTGTAGTGTGTGTGTTGTATGTCTGCATGTTTGTGAATGCTGTGTAGTGTGTGTTGTGTGCTGTGTAGTGTGTGTAGTGTGTGTTGTGTGTCTGCATGTATGTGAATGCTGTGTAGTATGTGTTGTGTGTCTGCATGTATGTGAATGCTGTGTAGTGTGTGTTGTGTGTCTATATGATTGTGAATGCTGTGTAGTGTGTGTGTTGTGTATGTTGTGTGCCTGCATGTATCTGAATAAGAAATGGTGAGCAGAGGGGGGGTGGGGGGAGTGGGCCTTTTTTTGGTCCCAGTCCTGCTCTGCCCTGCCTTCAATATTATATAATGATTCATAGTATTCTGAAAATCTTTTTCCTATTTGCGAGGGGGAGCGTATAATTTTATCAGTATATTTAAGATGATGTAGGTGTGTAATACCTGTACGGTTTCTAAGTTTATATGTTAGCATGGTGTCAGCTATGTTGCTCTTATGATAGAAGAGTTATTTAAGTTTTTGGAGATGTTGATGGGTTCTACGTAGTTTAATTGAACAAATGTGCTTTTTTATTTCCGTCATTTCAGTGGTTAGCTGTGGGGATGGGTAGGTGCAGTTTTGTTGTTCAAATGTTCTTAGTTTACAATGGGACTGAGATAATGTAAGTCCCAAAGATTTGTTAATTAAGGCTTGTTTTTTAATGATATAACCTTTAATCATAGCCTTTAGTGCATCCCAAAGGATTTCATCTTGCACCAAGTGATTATCATTAGCTTGTATGAGTTGGGTGATAACTCTTGAGTTATGTGGATGAGAGTAGATTGTGAAATCTTTTTATAAATAGTGAATGGACCTCCACACATAGAAACCATATTGTGACATTAGGGATTTTAATCTAATGCCTAGTTGCTCAGCCTGCACTTCTTTCCTGACAAAACCAGGGGTTTTACAGTCTAATTTGCAATCCCACACTATGTTGAAATCATCTCCCTATATAACCTGGCCTTGCTGAAATATATCTACTATTTAATTTTTTATTTTTTTAATATTTAGGGCTGGTTATTATTTGGTAGATAGACCGATACAAGGGTGTGTAGTGTATGATTTAGATTACAAACAACTATAACATATCTTGCTTGGGGGACTTTTTCAACGTGTACTTCTTCAAAGGTGGCCTTTTTAATAAACGGAACATATTCATTGATATATATTTGAAGTATTTTTTCTAAATTATATTCCTATATAATGAATATATTTAGGTATAGGTATATACAGATATACAGCTCTGGAAAATATTAAGAGACCACTTCAATTAAATTATTGTTTGGTTTTAACCCCATAATGACCAACTATGTACAAGGTACGTCCTACAAAAATGGTCGTTAACGACTAAGGACTACCCTGTTTTCAAACGGTGGAAGCGATCCTGATCACTTCCAACCGCTTTCATGTTATTGAAGTGATGCCTCGATATTGAGGCATCCTGTAATAACATTTTTTAGCAATCTGACGCAGAGAGAGCCACTCTGTGGCCCTCTCTGCATCGGGCATCGATGGCCACGATTGTTGGTGGGTGGGAGCTGATGCAGGGAGGCGGGTGGGCAGCCATCGATGGGAGGATATGCGTCAGAGGGGAGGAGCACACATGGATGCACGCGCGTGCACGGGAGGCAGGGTGGGCGCGTGCACAGTGGCAGGAGCAGGTGGAAATGCTACACTATGGCACAATTGTATGATAAAGTGGAAGAGAGAGGAGGGAGGAAATATTTATCTAAGGGATATGGGAGGGCATGGGGGGTTGGCTATTGAGGGGGGCAGCTACACTATGGAAAAATATGCAAAAATAAAACATTTTATGGCAAACTGGGTACTTGAAAACAGCTGCCAGTACCCAAGATAGCGCATAATAAGGCAGAGGGGGAGGGTTAGAGAGCTGTTTGGGGGGGGGGGGAATCAGGGAGGTTGGGGGCTAAGGGGGGATCCTACAGAGTAGAATAAAAAAAATAATAAAGAAAAAATAAAGAAGAAATACCTTTTATTTTAGTACTGGCAGACTTTCTGCCAGTACTTAAGATGGAGGGGACAATTGTGGGGTGGGGGAGGAAAGAGGGCTATTTGGGAGGGATCAGGGGGTGGGATGTGTCAGGTGGGAGGCTGATCTCTACACTAAAGCTAAAATTAACCCTGCAAGCTCCCTACAAGCTACCTAATTAACCCCTTCACTGCTGGGCATAATACAAGTGTGGTGCACAGTGGCATTTAGCGGCCTTATAATTGCCAAAAAGCAATGCCAAAGCCATATATGTCTGCTATTTCTGAACAAAAGGGATCCCAGAGAAGCATTTACAACCATTTGTGCCATAATTGCACAAGCTGTTTGTAAATAATTTCAGTGAGAAACAATTTTTTTTATTTGAACACATTTGGCTGTAAAATTGTGACATGAAATATACCAAAATGAGCCTAGATCAATACTTTGGGTTGTCTACTACAATACACTAAAGCTAAAATTAACCCTACAAGCTCCCTACAAGCTCCCTAATTAACCCCTTCACTGCTGGGCATAATACACGTGTGGTGCGCAGATGCATTTAGTGGCCTTCTAATTACCAAAAAGCAACGCCAAAGCCATATATGTGTGCTATTTCTGAACAAAGGGGATACCAGAGAAGCTTTTACAACCATTTGTGCCATAATTGCACAAGCTGTTTGTAAATAATTTCAGTGAGAAACCTAAAGTTTGTGAAAAAGTTAGCAATAATAAAGAAAAAATAAAGAAGAAATACCTTTTATTTTAGTACTGGCAGACTTTCTGCCAGTAATTAAGATGGAGGGGACAATTGTGGGGTGGGGGAGGAAAGAGGGCTATTTGGGAGGGATCAGGGGGTGGGATGTGTCAGGTGGGAGGCTGATCTCTACACTAAAGCTAAAATTAACCCTGCAAGCTCCCTACAAGCTACCTAATTAACCCCTTCACTGCTGGGCATAATACAAGTGTGGTGCACAGTGGCATTTAGCGGCCTTATAATTGCCAAAAAGCAATGCCAAAGCCATATATGTCTGCTATTTCTGAACAAAAGGGATCCCAGAGAAGCATTTACAACCATTTGTGCCATAATTGCACAAGCTGTTTGTAAATAATTTCAGTGAGAAACCTAAAGTTTTTGAAAAAGTTTGTGAAAAAGTGAACAATTTTTTTTATTTGATCACATTTGGCGGTACAATTGTGGCATGAAATATACCAAAATGGGCCTAGATCAATACTTGGGGTTGTCTACTACACTACACTAAAGCTAAAATTAACCCTTCAAGCTCCCTACAAGCTCCCTAATTAACCCCTTCACTGCTGGGCATAATACACGTGTGGTGCACAATGGCATTTAGCGGCCTTCAAATTACCAAAAAGCAATGCCAAAGTCATATAAGTCTGATATTTCTGAACAAAGGGGATTCCAGAAAAGCATTTACAACTATTTGTGCCATAATTGCACATGCTGTTTGTAAATAATTTCAGTGAGAAACCTAAAGTTTTTGAAAAAGTTTGTGAAAAAGTGAACGATTTTTTTTATTTGATCGCATTTGGCGGTGAAATGGTGGCATGAAATATATCAAAATGGGCCTAGATCAATATTTTGCTTTATCTTTTTAAAAAATATATATACATGTCAAGGGATATTCAGGGATTCTTGGCATATATCAGTATTACAATGTTACTATAGCTAATTTTGAAAAAAAAAAAGTGGTTTGGAAATAGCAAAGTGCTACTTGTATTTATTGCCCTATAACTTGCAAAAAAGGCAAAGAACATGTAAACATTGGGTATTTCTAAACACAAGACAAAATGTAGAAACTATTTAGTATGGTTGTTTTTTTGGTGGTTGTAGATGTGTAACAGATTTTGGGTATCAAAGTTAGAAAAAGTGAAAATAATGGTATCTTTAGAAAGTCCATTTAATGGCTAGAAAAATGGTATATAATTTGTGTGGGTACAGTAAATGAGTAAGAGGAAGATTTCAGCTAAACACAAACACAGCAGAAATGCAAAAATAGCATTGGTCCCAAACGGTCAGAAAATGGAAAAGTGCTGTGGTCCTTAAGGGGTTAATATTTATAGGTTGGTCTGGCTTCAGCAAGGCTGGAATCAGGCAGATTATTCTTTGTGAAGGACGCATAACTAAAACCAAATACAAGGTTATCCTGGAAGAAACCTTGCTTCCTTCTGCTCTGACACCGTTCCCTAACTCTGAGTATTGTATTTCCAGCAGGACAATGCTTCTTCCACATGACTACGTCAATCAAGGTGTGGATGGAGGGCAACCAGATCAAGACCCTCTCATGGCCAGCCCAATCTCTAAACCTAAAATCTATTGAAAACCTCTGGAATGTGATCAAGAGGAAGATGGATGGTCATAAGCCATCAAATAAAGTCAGTCAAGCTGCTTGAATATTTGCACCAGGAGTGGCATAAAGTCATAAAGTTAACAGCAATGTGAAAGACTGGTTAATGGCTATGATTGAAAATCAGGGTTATTAAACAACTGACTGATTTCTGAACTCTTCCTTAGTAATAACATTAGTATTGCGTTGTTTACAAAATAATATGAAGTTCTTTTCTTTTCATTATTCAAGGTCTGAAAACAATCTTTTTGTTAATTTGGGCAGTTATTATTTTCTGAAAAGAAATGTTCTAAATAACAATATTTGTGTTTGGAATTTTGAATAAATGTTGTCAGTAGTTTATATAATAAAATAAAAATGTTTATTTTACTCAAAAGCATACCTATAAATAGTAAAACCAGAGACACTTATAATTTTACAGTGGTCTCTTACTTTTTTCTTGTGTTTTTTTATATTTCATATAAAAATATATATTAAAATGTATATTCATGTTACAAAAGGCAGCGTTACAATAGTTTTATTGGATAACAGGCATGCAGTTATGTGATACTATAAATATGTCTTTTATAACATAAATATCTATTTTAAAAATATGTTTTATTTAAACATATCTACATTTTAATTTATATATCTAATACTTAAACTAATAATATTAATTATACATGCATTTTATTTCAAATTGTAGATATAATGTACTCCGGCCTTGCATTGATGTTAAATATTTAAACAGTTATGCATGTACATTGCATAATGGTTTAAGTATTGCATATAAATTAAAATGTGTTTATGTAAGCTTGTTCTTTTTATTAGTGATAACATAGATATATATGTTAATATTTATTTATGTTATAGTAGTCAGTATAATTCAATTATATTTTTACTTAACAGTCATGCAGCTATGTAGATCTATAATGTTAATTATTCTGTCTTTAATTAAAAATAATAAAACACAACAAACAACATTAATTACATTTAAATTTCTATGCAAATATTTAAACATTATGCATTCTACCTAACAATGCATCATTTAAATATTGAATATGTATGTGTAGGGCCTTATCTTCTACAATTATATAAACTATAAAATATTCTAAATAAGCCATGGAATATATATAGAATATATATATTTTACAGTATGTTTATTATTATTTTTTTTATTTTTTTTTTTAAATTTCCATCATTTATTGATCAAAAGCACATAAAGAAAAAGTCACAAACAACGGTGCACTCACCGTGAAGGTTTACATATTACAATCTGTGCATTCATGTAAAGAAATAAATCTTAATATAGGATGGAGGCTTATATATCTGTAAATAACACATAACCTAACAAATAAAATAACAAAAACAAAACTAAACATTACTGATCATTATCATCATCTTTGCGTTGGGAATAGCTAGTGTTTCTTTATACTAAATTTATTAAAATCCGGGTTGAATAGCTCAACATGAAATAGTCTCTAGAGTGTCACCCAAATCCAGGGATATGTTGCTAATGAACCTATGTAGGATATGTTCCTCATAAATCTTACTTTGCCGAGGGGAACCTCCGACCCCATGTCAAAAAGTCAGTCAAAGGGAAGTTATATGAGGACCAATGTGAGTTAGTGTTCAGTTGGGGGTAATGAGTCTTCCCAAAGGAATCTCATATTCTGGAAAAATTCTAGTCTCATTCTTTTTAAGTATCCAAATTCCTCTAGGTCTAGCAGTTCGTTCACTTTTGTTAGCCACATCTGTCCTGTCAGGGATACGGGCATTTTCCAGTGTAAAGCAATTAGAGCTTTAGCTCCATTAATACCAATTTGTAGTAGTTGTCTTCTAAGTCTACATGGTATTTGGGGAAGTCTATTCAGAAGGGTAATATGGGGTGTCAGACGGAGGTCTTTGATTAGCCCTTTCCTAAAATGAGTTTCTATAAATTGCCATAATTGTGTTAATAACTCGCAGTCCCACCACATGTGTAGATAACTGCCTCTCCTTTTGCAACCTCTCCAACATTGATCGTTGGAGGATGGGTAAATAGAGCGTAATCTCGCTGGAGTCAGATACCAGCGTGTGAGCACTTTAAAATTTAATTCAAGGAGTTTCGGAGAGGTTGAGGACTTTTTCATGTTTTGGAATATGCTCCCCCATTCCTCCTCGCTTAGAGTGGCTCCAAGTTCTTTATGCCAGTTGTTAGTATAAGCAGGTAGTTCTGTCTTCATATGAATCTGTAATATACTACGTATTTTGGATAGTGAGTGTGGTGACAGTGTATTGGCCGAGCAGATGTTCTCAAAAGGGGTCAATTGCCTTAAATAGTCTTTTTGAAATGGTGTTGTGTTGATAAAGTGTGTGAGTTGATTATACTTTAGCCATGGATAGTATGCCCCCTGTGCTACTTCCCGCATTTCTTCCCTACGTATGAGTTTCCCCTCCCGGACAAACTCTTTTAAAGGAGTGGTATATCCCCATCCCGTTTCTCTTTGAAAGTTTCTGTCTAACCCACCCGTTAGTTCTGCATTTAATGGGATAGGAAAAAGGGGCGATCTAGGTCCAGAGATGTCCCTTCTTTTGTGTTTGATTTTTTCCCATGAGTCAAAAAAGTGTTGGTGTATCGGGAGTGTTGTGCATTGCAAGGGTCTTAAGGGTTTAGGGACCCAACAAAGGGCTCCTACAGATGGGACTTTCAGTATTTGAGAGTCAATGGAAATCCAAGCTTTGTGTCCTGATGTGTTATGCCAGTCATAGATTCTCTGGAGTACTATCGCGTCTAAGTATAGCTGTATGTTCGGCAGGCCTAAGCCTCCCGCTGAAGTGGGCCTGTATAGTGTAGCTTTATTTATTTGTGGTTTACGATTACCCCATATGAATCTATTTATATGGTTCTAAAGTCTCAGAGGGAACCAACCTGGTAAGGCTATAGGTAGGGCTTGTAGCGTATATAAGATTCTTGGGAGGGTTGTCATTTTTATACTTTGTATTTTGCCCCACCAGGACAAAGGTTTTGTCGCCCAAGTATTTAGGTCTTTCTGAGTTGATAGCATGAGGGCTTCAAAGTTCTTTTTAAAGAGAGTGGTAGAGTTTGGGGACAGAAAAATACATAGGTATTTTATAGCGTCTGTTTTGAGTGTAAGTGGACAGATCTCTGCTAATTTAGAAAATTCTTCTCGCCTAAGGGATATGTTTAGTAGTTCTGATTTAGTCGTGTTTACAGTAAAATTGGAGAACCTCCCAAATTGGTTGAGTTCAAGCATACTTTCTTTCAAGGATTGGGCTGGGTCTGTAACTGTAAAGAGGACATTGTCCGCGTAAAGTGCTATTTTAAAGCTATGTGGGCCAATTTCTATACCTTTAATGGTGTGGTTGTTACATATGTGGGCGGCCATAACCTCCATGGTAAGTATGAACAGGAGGGGGGATAGGGGGCATCCCTGCCGTGTGCCGTTATTAATTGTAAAAGGGTGGGATAATATACCATTAGCCTTGACTTTTGCTGTGGGGTGGGCATAAAGACTGAATATTCTGTTGCACATTCGGGGGCCCAGTCCTATCTCGATAAGTGTGTCTTTGAGGAACTGCCAGTCTAGCCTGTCGAAGGCCTTCTCGGCATCTGTTGCCAAGAAGACCGTCGGTACCTTGTAGTGTTTAGAGTAGGACATAAGGGTCAGGGCTCTTATGGTATTATCTCTGGCCTCCCTATGGGGTACGAACCCAACCTGGTCTGTATGGATAATATCTTCTAGTAACCTATTCAGTCTTTTAGCTAAGATCTTGCCTAGAATTTTAAGGTCCGCGTTTAAAAGTGAGATAGGTCTGTAGCTTTTAGTGTCTGATGGTGTTTTCCCTTGTTTTAGGATAACTGAAATATGGGCTTGTTGCATTTCCTTAGGGAGCACTTTCCCGTCGTCTATAGTTTTAAATAGGTTTAGAAGGTGCGGGGCCAGTGAGGTTCTAAATGTTTTATAGTAAATGTTAGTGAACCCATCTGGGCCTGGGCTCTTCCCAGAGGGTAGCTTAGCAATCACTGAGAGGATTTCCTGTAGTGAGATAGGTGCTTCGAAATTTTCTTTTAATGTCGTCTGTATTTTCGGGAGGTTGGCCTCTTTTATATATGTCTGGAGCTCAGTCAGCCTTTTTGGGGATTTATCTGATGGTAGATTATATAACTCTGAGTAATAGATTTTGAATTGTTCTGCTATATCTCTGCTTTCAATGAAATGTTGGCCCGCTGGTGTCACTAATTCGTGGATGTGGGATTTTGTGGTTTGTTGGTTAAGTAATCTGGCTAATCTGGGTCCTGCTCTATTACCTTCGAATAAATATATTTTTTTCAGTGCTAGGGCCTTTCTCTGTGCCTCTTTAGAAAGAATAGTGTTTATATCTTGTCTAATTTTAGTTATCTGTGACAGAAGTGTATTATTTGATGGGTTATTCGTGTGTTGTGCCTCTAGTGTGTATAACTGTGTCGTTAAATTAGTCACTGAGGAGCGATATTGCTTTTTTATTTTAGCTGTTTGCTTTATACATTCCCCTCTGATGTACGCCTTGTGTGCCTCCCAGATAGTTCCCGGAAGTGAGTCATTAGTGCAGTTAAATTGGAAATATTCAGTCAATGCTTTTTGTAGCATTTCTTGTGTTGGGGGGTAATGAAGGAGTGAGTCCTCTAGTCTCCAAGTGTAAGGGATTGTTGGGATCTCGGGCCAGTCTAACTCTAGGTATACCGCTGAGTGGTCAGACCATGCTGTAGGTCGAATATCTGAGTCCCTTAGAAGGGATAAGTGATGTCTGTCAATAAATAGGTAATCAATTCGGGTGTATGTTGCCCATGGATGTGAATAAAAGGTATAGTTGTGTTGTGTTGGATGCAGTATGCGCCAGGTGTCGATAAGGCTCAGTTCTTTTATACATGATAGGGTTGTATTCGGTGCTCTAGATTTCGCCTGTCCGTGTTTTGTAGACGAGTCCATGATTGGGTCTAGTACAGTGTTAAGGTCCCCTCCCATCACAACCAGACCTTTCTTGTGTTCTAAAACCAGGGAGAGAACTTTTTGGAAAAATTTTCGTCTACGACTAAGTGGGGCATAGATGTTAACTAGAGTGATTGGTTTGTTAAACAGGAGACCTGTGAGAATAAGGATCCGTCCCTCTGTGTCTGTGATTCTGTTATGTAGCTGGAAATGGAGGAGTTTGTGAAGTAGTATGGTAACACCTTGCTTCTTGGCGTGGTATGCGTTATGGTAGTTTGTGGGGAAGTCCTTTGAGGCTAGAGAAGGCTCTGCGCCTGCGGTAAAGTGGTTCTCTTGTAAAAAGATAATAGAGTGAGAGTAGGTAGCAAAGTGTTTAAGAGCAACAGACCGCTTATTTGGCGAATTGAGGCCCTTCACATTTTGTGAAATAATCTGAATTTGTGGGACTGTCATGGTCATGGGGGGTGGTAAGTGTCAGTCAATTTCGTCTCACCTGAGAGTTGGGAAGACATGGAGTTCGGAGGTATCCCCTGGGGTCTTAGCAATTTGATAGAGCTACAAAAAGGTATCGCTGTTTCAAGTAATAAAAGACAACCTGGATTCTGAAATAAAAAACCAACAGTGTTAGATATGAAATTACAATCAATCAGTAAAAAAGACAAACAAAAACAAACAAACAAAAGGAAAACCGTACTAGCATTCCTGAAATTACTCATCATAGGATTATAGATAGTGCTAAACTAGGTCTGTAATTCTAACTTAACAGTGAGTGGGTGGGGGAAAGTAGGCTGATGTTTGTGCCTGTCCACTCTATTTTGGGTACAAATTAATTATTTTTTAAACATGTCAAACAATGATATAAGACTCATTCGACTGGGTTTGCTGGTAGAAAGCTGGATATTCTCTATATAATGCCCTTTAGCAGAGCAAAGCTATCAAAAAGAGAAAAGGAGTTAAGAGTTACTGTCATTTTTGTCATGTTATGTCCGATGATCTTGCAGGAGGGCTCTGTGGGCTCTGTCCAAGGCAATAGGTTCTTTTTCAGGATCCAATAAAAATTTGAACAAATTTTGTAAGTAGGAGGGTAGTTGTTGTGGAAGAATTTTTTCTGGTATGCCTCGAATCCGAAGGTTCTGCCTTCGGCCTCTGTTATCTAGGTCTTCCATTTGGATCTGTAAACGTTCAATGGCTTCAGATTGAAATTGAAAAGCTTGTGTAGTGTTATCTGAGGCTTTATTCGTCTCCTCCATTTGGTCTTCTAATTCCAACACCCTGTCTCCTAGCTCCCTAATATCTCTCTTAACTTCTGCAAAGCCATCTTTTATAGCTTTACTCACTTGTTGCATTATGTTAGAGAGGTCCGCTTTAGTGGATAGAGCTTTTAGATCTGAGCGTGTTATAGGTGTCTTATCCTCTATTGATGTAGGAGCTTGTGAGGTGTGTTCTGTAGTATCGGAGAGAGGTAGGTCAGGCTCTGTAGTCAGAGAGGTGTCATGGCTCTTGAAATAGGCATTCAATTTGCCTCCCGTGTTTGTATGTCCCTTTAAAAGCTTATCTCCTTTGGTTTTACTCTTTGAGGTCATCTTGAGTCTAGGATCTATGCAGTTTGATATAAGGGATCGTATTCTGCCCCACAGTATGTATTTAGAGAGTGATAGGCCGCGCGATTTTCACGCTGTTTAATCCTGTAGTGCGCACTTTTAAATATTCTAAGGCCTTTTCTGATCAGGTAGGTATATATGTCGGCCTGAAGTATGAGTGATCACATGTAGAAGCAGGGTATAGGGCTGTTATATAGGGCCTGTTCAGTCTTAATAGCCCGGTAATAAGTGTATGGCGCAGTCTCTTTTTATTTGTATGACGTTTTACCTTAGGTCCGTAATTTAGCCGGTTTGCAGGGTCTTGAACCAATGATCCTCACAGGAGGTTTATCAGCAAGCTGTGTCTTGGACTCGTTAGCTAGTGTCTCTATGTAATGACTCACTGTGGCGTGTGTGCTGGTAGCGTGGCTCACACAGTGCTGCGTCGTCCTTCTGTTACAGGCCGCAATCAGACTTCGTCTAATTCCGTTTTTTCGGTCATACGGATCTCTTTTCTCCAGCGTCTGACGTTCAAACAGCTTTCTTAAGTGATATATAGTAGGGCATATCCCAGTTCTGAGTGATTATATGTTATTTATTGCCCATTAGAGCGGTCGTTTGTCGGAGCTCTAACTTGATGCGACCATCAGGATTGCTGGCCGGCTCCGCCCCCCTCCATGTTTATTAATTTTTAATATTTTATATTAATTTTTATTAATATTTTATATGTAATATTTCAATAACGTGCCTTAAGAATTCTAAGTTCTCATGTGTGCTAACCCGACAACATTAATATCTAAATTGATAAACGTGATGAGCAAAACACATATTTTACATTCAGTTGTTGCTCACATAGAAAATCATGTACTGTTTATTATATATATATATATATATATATATATATATATACAGTTATATTTCTTTCATACAGGTGGTGAGAGTCCACAATCCATTACTCATGGGAATTATGCTTCTCTACCACTAGGAAGAGGCAAAGAGTCCTAAAACCCAAGAGCTCTATAAAACTCATCCCACCTCACACATACCTCAATCTTTACTTTGCCGCTGGAGGTTGTTGAAAAATAGAGATGTGCGTTTGATTCTTCAAAGAAATTGGGTTTTAGTTTTATATTGAGGCCCTGTTTCCCCTCAGGGCACAGTGCTTGTCAGAGGGGTGTATTTGGTGTATGATTTATGATTTTCTGTTTCACTTCATGGGAAATTTTTCATTATCCCTCTATAATTGGTCAGAGGAACATGTATTTTGCCTCACTTTATGGATCTACATAAACTTCTATTTCCATAACCTCTGCTGATTTGTTTCAGTACTGGTTTGACTGTTTTCTGCTTCTTTGTTAATGGACAAGTGTCTAATAAATAGTGCTGTTATAGGGCTTCCTTTTTTTTCAAGGCTGCAGTTTTTGAAGAGTTTGGCTGCTCTCTCACTTTCAAACAAGCAGTAAAGGTATTTCCTATTGGATTTCTGCCAGGGCTGCCCTCGGATGGCACAGGGATTTGTGGGATTCTGGTATTTCCTACAAAATGTCCTCTCTGATATCTGTATCTGCACTGAATGGACTTTCTATTAGATACTGCTGCAGCCGCATTCCTGGTAAAATGGTGGAGGGGTGTTTATGCAGGAAAGTGCTTTGCCTTAGCACACAAATTGCCCAGAGGCTATTTGTAGGTACTCAGTCAGGTACAATGTAGACAGGGGACACACTCTGTTTCTTCTCTTGCCACACTTTTTTTTTGCCTATTTTACAGGTTCCTGCATTCGTCATACTGTTTTTTAAAACATTATTACAAAGTCCTAAATTACAAAAAAAAAAATAAGTTACTAAAAAAAAACCACTAAATTAAGAAAAATAACAAACCAAATTATCAAAAATAAAAAAATCTACACGTAATCTAACAGCCCTATCAAAATAAAAAAGCCCCCCCCAAAATAAAGACTTCTTTCCACATGGATGAAGACTTCTTGCCGCATGGATGAAGACTTCTTGCCGCCTGGATAAGGACTTCGCCGGCTGGATGGAATCTTCAAGCGGGACTTCAAGAACTGTGGATCATCGGAGGTTAGTGTTAGGTTTTATTAAGGGTTTTTTGGGTGGGTTTTATTTTTAGATTAGGGTTTGGGCAGTAAAAGAGCTAAATGCCCTTTTATGGGCAATGCCCATACAAATGCCCTTTTCAGGGCAATGGGTAGCTTAGGTTATTTTAGATAGTTTTTTTTATTTGTGGGGTTGGTTGGATGGTGGGTTTTACTGTTGGGGGGGGGTTTGTATTTTTTCTTTGCCAGGTAAAAGAGCTGTTATCTTTGGGGCAATGCCCCACAAAAGGCCCTTTTAGATTTAGATTAGATTCCTTTTATTGCCATTGTACAAAGTATAAAAACAAAGGAAATGTAATTAAGTATCTAACCAATACATAGCAAAATGTATAAAAAGATGGTAAATATGAATGAGTAGACTAAATTTGAAGAGTGCAATAAGTGGAATATGAGCAAGAAAAACCGTCTAGCACGGAATGTAAGTGTCAATTAAAACATATGTGATATGTAATATAAAAATAATTTAGGGGGGCGGAGCTAGCCACAGAGGAGACCAGACACATATCTCATGAGCTCCTGTGATTTTAATCTACATTTAGCCTAATGGAGAGCATAATCTATGTTTCCTAACCAATTATGTGATTTATACTGGTGCAGGGGATTGGCAACTTTTCCTTATACAGCCTGGTGACACTTTACATGTGTCCTACAATCCCTTTTAAGATCTGCGCTATCTGGCTTGCCCACGAGGCTGCAGGGACTGCCTGATCTCTATTTATATCGGCATTTACTCTACATCCCTTCCTGCTTCAGCAAATATGGAAGTTACTTATGAGCAGATCCTCATGTCTTTAACCACACTTGGGGAGAAGATGGATAGCTGCTTCCTGGATTTGCGGCTGGTAGCAAGAGACCAGCTTCAAGGGAATGCCAGCGCAATATCTAAAATGGCGGATAGCAAAGATCTCCCGGAGCTACCCCAGTTCAATTCAAGGGCAATACCCTCAGTGCCTGCAACATCGCAGTCTTACAGGGAGTCTCTTCTGCAGGTCAGTTCCCTATGTGCCACGACGGATTGCACAGTACAGAGGGGATGTGTTTTGTTGGCGCTACCTGATGAGTGCTCCTATCTCGGAACTGAAGTCCCACTCTCCGTTACTCCACTGCTTAGAGCTTGCTATCCCTATATGAGGAGCGGATCTCCTGACATCGCACTGACTAGGGTAGCTAAGGTGGTTGGCACTGATGCTCGCTGCTCTTTATGGTACACAGAGACAGACTGGATTATGTGGTCGTCGCCTTCTGCAGCCATGCACGCACAGGAATCCTGTAAGTCTGACCTGACGAAGCTGACATTTTGGTGCTGGACACTCAATAATGCAGTCGGAGTGGGCTGAAGACATTGAGGGCTCTAACAAAAGTGTTAGCAAGTTGCTAGTAATCAGACTAACATTTTTATTTTATCTCCAATGACTATGTGTTATTACAGCTTCTGAATTCAACACTGAGCATTTGATATTAGGGCCCATTAATGAGAACCGCATTGTTTGAAAAAAGTGCCCAACCTGTTATACCTCATGTCAGTTCAATATATCCATTGCTAATAGCACATTTAATTTACTTATTATATCTGTTATTTGTTAAATGTTTTCTGTCATTTTGCAATATTTAAATATGTTTTAAGGACCTCTCTGTAAAAAATGCTAAGGTTCAGTTACAAAGGTTCATATTAATTTCTATACATAGCTAATTTATCCCAGCTACGTATACCCCTTAGAGACATATTGATAGCTATTTCTCAATGAGGGTGTTCAAGAGTTCGCATTGAAGATAGATTCTAGGGGTAATGATATCATACTATTTGTTAGATAAGGTATGTAGGAGTGTGGCTGTCTAATTTTATGTGTAATTCCCTATAATGTTCAGTTATTACTTCTATATGCTTGCTCTCAGTGGCTAACTAACCGTTAAAATAAGTTTACAATACGAAATACTCACTGAGGATTGGCCAATGGGATTGAAGCCCGAACGTAATATATATCTTTTCACACTTTCAATAATTTCTCCCCCTAATAATAATAATAGCATTAACTTGGCTTAGTATACGTATATATATTTATATAGGAATAGCCTATTGTAGTACTCTAGGGTCTGCTTTATTTAAATTTATCAGTTTCCTAGATGGAAGCTGTGTTATTCACTCACATCTGCCAATATATATGCTTAATATGAAAGTGGTCCATTTCCTACTTTGGAAGCAGGTAATCTAAAAAGGACACCCCAAGTTGATTTCATTACTTACATTTAAATGCACTTCAATAGGGCTACTATTCCATAACATAAGCTTGCTCCAGATAGGTAACCTTTTCTTAGTATATCATTGACATTTGTCAAGGTTATACTTTCTAATCATTCTAAGTTGGTAAGTTTGCTTTAGACACCCTAATTGTGAGTCAGGATGTTGCAGTGTACATGGATAATGTATGTTTACTTAGAAGAGTTCGGTATACTAATCTAGGCTTGTTCTGCTGGTTGCGGCCGGACCAGTGGAATTGGCATTATACGTAAATAATACAGAAGAGACTCCTCTCCTCCCTTTCCCGTCGGTACTTGTCGCCTGCGGGTCATACCCCTACTCCCTTTTCCCTTGTCGCCGGTAGATGGCACCTCCCCAGGAGAGGAGCTCCTCTAGAAGCCCTTTATATCTCGTTTTATACTATGTTTCATATTATCTACCTTATATCTCATGTTATATACATCCTGATGCTCTGCTATGAGAATAATTGTTCCAGAATGTAATCTGACCCGTATTATACACAAAAACCCAGGATACTTGAACAGGTCTCTACGTAAGCGTATATATAGAGTTCAGCTATAATGATGACAGCCTGGAAAGTTTGTAAACTCTAATAGAATCTATAGCTCCGCCCCCCCGCCCTCATACCTCATAGCTATAATCCACTATTATATTAGGTGGATAAATAAGCGGTATTAACCCGCTACAAAAATCATTTTGTCATAAGTTGCTCTTAGTCTTTTGCTTACCATGAAGATGAGGCTTTCTGCCCCCTGTTCACGTGTATCTAATAGTAGCAACTTGTTTTGATTCCCTATAATTTGTCAATCCTTCAAAAATAAATACACCTCTATTATAATGAACGTATCACCCTATAGGAAGTATAATTTACCAGGGTTGTTTAAATTCTTTCATTATTATCTTTATGTTATGACATAGGAAACGAAATAGAAAAGAGGTTAACTCAGAATGTAAAAGTTGTACTTCGCATTTACAGCCAATGTCTTATTAATAACATATGTTATGTCTTATAGCAAGCTGCTGATTGTATACTGTCTGATGTTTTGTATCTTTGATATTGCCTCAATAAAAAACTTTGATTATTAAAAAAAAAAATTTTTTAAAAATTCTGCAAAGCTGTACAATATGCATGTGATAAAAAAGAGCAAATTGCAAATAAACAGCAGTTGAATCAGTAGGGGCCATTTGTAGTTTATTGTAGGCTAGGGGTATTATACGGGCCATTGGTAGTTTATTGTTGGCTAGGTTTTTTTTATTTTGGGGGGGCTTTTTTATTTTGATAGGGCTATTAGATTAGGAGTAAAAATATTTTTGATAATTTGGTTTGTTATTTTTCATAATTTAGTGGGGAGTTTTTTGTAACTTAGTTTTTTTTTTTATTTGTAATTTAGGACTTTGTAATAATGTTTTATTGTATATTTAAATAATTTTAGTAGGGTTATGTTTTTTTTAATATGTAATTTATTTTATTTAATTGGTAGTTTAATTTAATTGTAGTATAATAGTTAGGGTAGGTTAATTAATAGTTTTAAATTAGATTATTTTAATTCTAGAGGTAAGTTTTAATTTATTTGAAGATAGGGATGTTTTAATTTTAATTTAAAGTTAAGGGGTTGTTAGGTTTAGGGGTTAATAGCTTGATTTAGTTTATTGCAATGTGGGGGGCTGACGGTTAAGGGTTTTATAGGTTTAGTTAGTGGTGGTGATGTGGAAGGCCAGAATTCCAGTATATTTTTGATATAAATATATGTCTGCTGCATGTACATCAGTTCACATATTGTTTCTTTACATGTAAACCATTGTGTCTTGGTAGCATGGAAGATATTTTATGTCCTTTACTATTATTTAATGTACACAATATTTTCCATGCCTATGTAGGTATATGCATTTTACTCTGCATGTTTAAATTACTACAGGACTTTTACATTCCTCAGTGTGGCAAGGCGATCCTTTAGAGGAATTTTGTATTTTGGGACTGGACTACACTGTTACGTCAGAATCAGACTGATATGCTACTGGCAAGTTCTTCTTTTCTGTAAAAGGCACATGTTGAACATAAAGACGCTGCTTCTTTGGTGGTAACTAGCCATAGAACAAGCTATTATGCTATTGTTCATTCCTAGGTTGAGCGCTTCTCTCTTTTTATTTATTCAAATTTTGACTCTTAGGGAAGTCTCTGTAAGGGTGATCAGGAAGCCAGATGTGAACCTGTTGCTCAGTGTGTCTAGGGGTGGGCAATTACTGGCCCTTGAGATGTTATGGACTACATCTCCCATGATGCTTTGCCTGCATTATGACTGACAGAGCATTATGGGAGATGTAGTCCATAACATCTGGAGGGCAAATAGTTGCCCACCCCTGGTCTAGAGGGATATGGCTGCACCTTACTGACGAGGTCTAAACTAGGCAAAATGTACATCTTGGGTTTAGCTGTTTCTCTTGTTCAGAGAGGGATTGCCTGGTATTTTGGAACTGGACTGCACTGTTAAGTCAGGATCAGACTGATATGCTACAGGAAAGTTCTTCTCTGTGAAAGGCACACGTTGAACAAAAAGATGCTGCTTCTTGGGTGGTAACTAGCCATAGAACAAGTTATTATGATGTTGTTCATTTCCAGGATGAGTGCTTCTCTCTTTTTATTTATGTAAATTATGACCCTGAGGGAAGTCTCCATACGGGTGATGCAGAAGCCAGACGTGGACCTGTTGCTCAGTGTGCCTAGAGGGATATGGCTGTACCTCACTGATGAGGCCTACCATAGGTTGAAACGTACATCTGGGGTTTTGCCGTTTCTCTCATTCAGCGAAGGATGGCCTGGTATTTTGGGCCTGTACTGCACTGTTAAGTCAGGATCAGACTGATATGCTACAGGAAAGTTCTTCTCTGTGAAAGGCACATGTTGAGCAAAAATAGGCTTCTTCTTGGGTGGTAACTAGCCATAGAACAAGCTATTATGCTGTTCTTTCCCAGGTTGAGCGCTTCTCTCTTTTTATTTATTACTATTAGTTTCTCTATATAATTAACACAATATTTATGCAGTAGTTTTAAACATCTTGCTAAAAGACCAGAAAACTCAACAGTAAACCAAAGGCAAAATGACAGCAGATCAATAGCCAAGCAAAAATATCTTATAGTAGTTTATAAACTATAAAGTTCAGTCAAAAGAGCAAGTATCATATTATAGCATGGTATATACAAGATCCAAATCAAGCAGCTATTAAAGGATCAAAAACCTTAAGAAGAGGGGCAAGTTTACCAGCCTTTTGTTTAAGTGTGCCTTATGTTATAAGCTAAACATAGTGAAACAACAGTCTAGTCCTCCATTTCAAGAATGCTTTATACATCCCTAACTCATTTTTCTTCATATTAGTGAATGCTTACCATGCACTGCCAGACAGCTTATCTGTGTCTTACTGTAACTGTACACAGAAAATAGTATTAGCGTACAGTGTACTCCAGTAGAATTATGATGGTGCCGGGTACAGAAAATATGTATGGTTGTATATATGTAACAAGCCCTGGAAAGAGGAATGTCTCTGTATGTGGAGGGTATCGTAGCGGTAAAAGTGTAGAGTGTAAATGCTGAGAGGTAGTAGAACTTGTTATTCACAAGTATGCAAACTCACCCGCTCGACGGGAGAACAGCAACATCCAGCTGGTCCTGCTTCAAAGGCTTATGAGCTGATAGCCCAAGTGTGACCGGTAAACCTGTTTGGCGTTCTGTGCCTTCACCTCCGCGAGGCTGCACGACTATGCGCAACGGCACTTCCTGTTTGCGTGGTCCTACGTCAGCTCTGAACAGCACCAATTGTAAACAACGCTACTCACTTAACCCTCCTCCACACATAACGACGGTGCTCAGGGAATATACAACCACCCGTGGCTGCAAGGCAACATAAAGACAGAAGGGCTCCTTACCCTTCTAGATAAATAGAAAAAATAAATCCAAAAATCGCCAATGTAGATAAATAAAATCCAATCTTTATTCAGGATCCAAATCCAAATTCATTAAAAGCATATGGAGGTAACATCAAGGGATGGTGGAAGATACAAAATAAGTCTTACATGTTTCGGCAGAGTATAGTCGTAATCATAGACATAAATTCATACAGGTGTCACCCTTATTTACACAGGTAAAATGTTCCCCATTGGTTAAAACATAAAACACCCCCTATCTGTGATCAGTTCTTTCTGTGAAATAACGTATTAATTACATTTCACTTAGTGTGTACGAATTTCTATAAACTAGACATGTGTGCGGCGGAAAAAAATTGTTTCGGTTCATTTCGGACTGATTCTGATTTTTTAGAATTTCGTTTTCAGATTGATTCAAATTTGGATAAATTTGAATGTATTCGTTTCGGATTCATTTGGATTTGAATAAATTCAGATGTATTTGGTTCAGATTTGATTCATAAATTTGGTAGTTTGGTATGTGTTAGGTGGGACCATGGGATGTGCTGTGTATTAGACTAGTATTATGTACTGTATAATAGGTTAACCCATCTGAATCAACATAAGTACCAACCTCACAGGTACCAGCTACACAATATGCACAGAGCTAGCAGAGGTATGTAACCTAATATACAGTACATAATACTAGTCTAATACACAGAACATCAAACCTCTCAGGTACCAGCTACATAATGTGCCCTGCACAGAGCTAGCAGAATGATATAACCTAATATACTGTACAATACTAGTGTAATTTTGATTAGTCCATGTCCATTCGAATGTAATGAATAAATCCAAACTAATTTGGATTTATTTGTTACAAATGCATTCGGATTAGTTTAGTTTCATTGCTAGGGTAATTCGAAAATTTGAATCAATCCCAAGCTCCGAATTTGACAAATTCATTCGAATTTCGATTCGGAACAAAAAAGAAACGCACGTCTTCTATAAACCAACTATTTTATTTAGATCTTGTGTAAAAACTGAAGGTACCTTTTTAAAGTAAATATGTACTATATTTACATTGTTTTCTTATATTTTACTGTTGACATTTTATACTTTGCTATTTATACATTGTATGACATACCATTTCTTATATGCTGCTGTTTTTATGAGATTTTACTATATACACATTCTATAGCATAATTAAAAATATAATTTTTTTTTAATATAATTTTTTTATTGATTTATATCTACTCAATTATCTATCACAGTGATCTCTCTCTCTCTCTCTCTCTCTCTCTCTCTCTCTCTCTATATATATATATATATATATATATATATATATATATATATATATATATATATATATATATATATATATGATCATTTAAAAAAAGGTTATACATAAACTCCCTTTTTCTCCAGTTTGGTATTAGCTACCCAGCACTCTTCTTTTCTCACCACAACCATCCCTGAACACATCCTTTGGTAGCTTAGAGGAAGCTTCCTTTTGAAAAAAGATCTTATACCTAAACAGGGCAGAGAATATATCCCTACCGGTACACATTGCTAATAGCCTTCTAGCCTTACCCACACTGAATCATTAAAGACACTAGATGGAACTGCTCTTGATACTATATATATAAGAGAAGATGGGAGAGTGAAGTCAGAGTTGCATAAATATATCTTTGAACAAGCCTCCAATTCTGTCTGATGGAATTTTTTAAAGTATTTATTTGCCTAATGATATTAATAACCTATAACAGCATGGAAACCATAAAGTTTATAATAAAAAATTAGAGGGGCAGAAATTATTTTTTATTTTTGGAGAACATTTTAAATGGTGTAGTGGGGCAGAGCTCATGCTGCCCATTGGAACAAGCTTCCACTGAGAGGCTAACCTTGTTTGATCACTGTAGTGGTTCTTTTAGCTCTCAGCAGTGGAGATAATACAAGATGCTTTTAAAAGGGCCTATCTAAGGGCTGCAAAATAATGCAAATAAAAATAAACATTTAAAAATGTTCATAATATTTGTTTTTAAAGCAGATCTTTTTCAATTGTAGCTTTTGATTAACCAGCTAGCTCCCAGCTGGTAATTAATGTTCTGGAGCTATTTAACAGTGTCTTTATCACATTTGCAGGATTGTGGAGTCATCTATTTAGCTTGTTAATAAGTGAAAACACCTAAATTGATGATTTATACATTATTAGTGGGATTATTGCCAACTATTAACTTCTTTCTTTAAGACAGTTTTTCATTCTTAAGCCTCGTTTGGCCACAATCTCTCAAATTAATCCTCCTAAAACTTATCAGAATTGTGAAGCTTTGTGAGAACATGGTTTATTTGTCTCACATGACCTCTGATTGGTTTCTTAATTAACTAATCAGATATATGGTGGGCACTCATGTCAGCATTATTTTTTTTCCATTGTTGGAATTTGATGGGGAAATCATGACAAAAATGCTGTTTAATGAGCTGTTTGTGTTGGCTCTGAATTTAACAATGGATTATTAGACTATGGTGAACTGTTAAATAAATTTACCAACAACACCAGAATCTCTTTTTTCTTAAGAAAATGTAATTAGTTATGGAGAACTGTTCAATTACCATAGACCCATATTTTCATTATAGATGGTACATGGAATTCATATAGTAGCCATAGATTTTGATAATTCAGATATTTAAACTAAAATTGCCTGATTTATCATATAAAGGTTGTACAAGGTTTCCAGCTAGGATGCCTATCCACCTATGTTCACCAGTGTTTGTCCCCTGCTCCCAAATGACCAATCATTTAAGATCATGGCTTGTAAAACTTTATATAGTAATCAGTTTGTGATGATTTAATGTCACCCCCTCTGAAGTGGTGGAGTGGTTAGGAAACTACAGTCTTAAAAGGATAGTCTAGTCAAAATTAAACTTTAATGATTAGGAAATAGCATGCAATTCTAAACAACTTTCTAATTTACTCATATTATAAATTTGTATTTATTCTTTTGGTATCTTTATTTACTCCTATTATTATTTTTTCGTCATTCTCTTGGCATCTTTATTTGAAAAAGCTGGAATGTAAGCTTAGAAGCCAGACCATCTTTGGTTAAGACCCCTGGGTAGCGCTTGCTGATTGGTGGTTGCATTTAGACACCAATCAGCAAGCGCTAGCCAGGTGGTGAACCAATAATGGGCCAGCTCCTAAGCTTACATTCTGGCCTTTTCAAATAAAGATACCAAGAGAACGAAGAAAAATTAATAGTAGGAGTAAATTAGAAAGTTGCTTAACATTGCATGCTCTATCTCAATCATGAAAGTATCATTTTGATTCGACTATTCCTTTTAGACTGAGGCTTCATAACTAGGAACCGATAATCTAAAGGTCTCTAAAATAGTGAGATTATTAATAAATGCTCACTGATACTTATATTTCCCTGGTGGAATAATCTGAAGTCACTTTTTAAATGGACGTCTTGCTAAGGGGCATATACTGCATTTTCGTATGAAAAGTGCACAATAAAATTTGTATTTTAAACATCATACAAAATGAATAACTGAACCATTCACACAAAAATAAGCAGAGGAAATTTGTATTGTTAAGGTACATCAAAAATGGTAAAGAAATTGTTCACCAAAAATAATATTTTATCATTAACATAAAATTTGTATGCAAATTACACAGGAATACATCAAATTAACTATTCACGGGGGAACTTCCGGGCAGCGGCCATCTCTGGACGCAAAACTGTTGGCTGCTCACACCTTCCTGCTGAAATTATAGAATATTGCAAGATATAGCCAGTATTTGGGCTTTAAATTGTTGTAAGCAAGACTCTGAAAAATGTATCTTTCATTTGATGCCTCCCTTCTTAGGATCGTGCAGCACCTACGTTTACCGGAGCTATTTCAAGGCTGAGGCCTTTTCAAAACCCCCCAGTGACTCCCGCATGGGTAACCACTGTCGCGCAGCCCCTGTTGTCGGCTGTTTATTACATAAGTACTTACCATCTTCTTCATGGATCCTTACACCACTGAGGGCTTTCTGGAGGAGCTGCGATACCTACTAGCTAACTACCTTGTAGCTTTTGAGGAATCTCTGTCAGCAGCGCTGGGTACTAATGGTGGCTGCCCCGCTCAGAAACCTACCCTACCCAAACTTAATCACACGGAGCGCATTAGAGAGGCTGACATGGAGCCTCAATGTTTGCTTCCCATACCTCACAACACTAAGGCCAAGCCGGATTCCACAGAGGTGGGCTTTGCAGCGGGGAGGGAGGGAACAGCTAAGCCAGCACTATCGGATATACTCGGAGGCACCAGAGGTACAGACAGACCTGGCTCCATGCAGCTTCGGGAGCTATGTGGCCATACACCTACATGGACCACGGGAGTAGACTCTGCTCTAGGCACTGAAACCTTACAACTGCAAGTATTGCATTCGATGTACACTCTCCCGCCACCCATGCCGATTACCTTACCAAGTACCCTACCTGCAGGGGGACCAGTGTCATCGGGCCGGCTGGAAAAGCTGATGCGGAGGCGATGTTCAGTGATTACCCAGGACTTATTCTATACAGTACAGAATCCTGCGCATAACAAGGTGATCCTGCCCATGGAATCACAGACTCTAGATACCGAGGCGGTCATTAAGTTCAGACTTACCTGCTATTACTCTGATTGTTCTGGTGTCTTAGGCAGTATTGCAGCCAACACAGGCCACTTCCAATCAGTATCCCAACCTGGGTCCGAAATCACAGGAAACCACTTGGCTTGGTGGTCGGGTGTAGGCTGAAGAGTCTGTGTGGCTACTTCAGAGAGCTGTCACATTGGAGGATTTTAAGAGATATAATGTGGACATGTCTCTCTTACAATAAGTAGCTTGGCACACACGTTAGATAATAGGTACTAGACACAGAACTTCATGATGGCTATTGTCCGGATAACCTGGTCTGGTAAAATGTGTCTATGTCTTATTTTATACACTGTACAGCTCCTATTTAAAGCTTCATCACCTTGTATCTTTATGTAGATTTTTCATAGGGAGTACACTAGAGTTGTGAACCTTTAAGTATACATGGGTGCACAAATGCAGAGTCCCACGATTATGACTAGTTACCTTTATTTTTAGTACTAAATCTAATGTTCTGGCTTATATGTATCCACCTTAGTTTGGTACCCCAATGCTCCCACATATCATTAGACTTATAGAACCATATAGTGTATATGTAACTTACTAAAAGCAAGCTAGTTTCACTCTCTCCCCATTTAGCTCCGTCAACATCAGGTTCAACAATATTGCCCTATGCAGAAGTGTTTACAGAAGTGTATACATTTTCATTAAATAGTGGCTATTATTATATGTCTATATTAATGCAGTTTCCCACCTACTTCCTAACCCAAGAAACTTTTACAGAGCCCAAAGAGATGCCCTATAGACATAACATCTGATATGTCCCCCTTATTGCTCCCTGATATATAATATATGTTAATGTTATTGGTCTAGGTGAGGCCATTGTTTTCTATATGGGGATTTATTTTCCTGAAGTCTAGGCATTCGACTATATGGGTTAACTATTTGTTTAAAATAAAAAATGGGGTATAACATTAGAGACCCACAAGTGGTCTCTAGTGCAGACAACATCCTCCTATAGCGGACTTGCTCATTAAGGAGGTCCAAAAGTGGCCTCATATATTTTTTGGGAGGTGCATAGAACACTAGGCAACCATGTGACACAATAAGAGGTTTCCCTTGTGGGAACAAATGTTGAAAAATGTAACCTGTTATATCATACATTGTCCGTGTTTTCATATTTTCTACGATATGTTTTTACTTGTATGCCTTACTTTTAACCTCAAATAAAAACTTTAATTTTTTTCTTGTAAAATAGGCTGAACATGAGGGTATATGAAATTGTCTCTAATCCCAGCGTAATTCTGTCAAAATTTTTGCACTACAAATCTCACAGTTTTTCTCGCCAACTAAAAGCTGGCAAGCTTTTCTCAAAACACTGAAGATATTCATAACCCTAATAGACAACGACATGCATATACAAAAATATAGACAAATGTAAGATGCTATACGCAGAAAGCAGCGTAATGTGATTTATATTGGCTGCATAGCTTAATTTTTAAAGTGCGCCCCCTGCACGCTGCTAACTTCACTCCACGGTGCATTTCCCCTTTGCAGCGAGAAAACCACGTCTGAAATTGCGAGGTTTAGATCATCAGACCCCTCTCATGAGTGATCCTACAACGCAAGAGCTCAAAAGCTGCCTCCTCAGCTGAATGAATGGAAGGCCATAGAATCAAACTCTTTTAAGAAAAGAAATAGATTTTATAAAATAAAGAATATAAAGATGTTTCATTAGTCACTGCTGGTCTAGCCAAAACACTTGTCGCCAAATCATTTAGAATGTGAATCATTCTTGCTCTGCCTGGATTTGATACCATTTTTGAAATCTATCTATTTTAATTTAAATATTTCAACATATAATATCAAAAAAGGTCAATACAGGTTGCACATGTTTTCTTGCAATTATTTGTGTATTTATTAAAACATTTAATTCTGTAGAACTTGCATATCTATTTAAAGATTTAAAAATTGGCGTGGTTGAGTTTAATTAGACAAACTTGTTACATATTCAAAGCAAAAAGTAAAAGAATGCAATATTGTTAGTGCAATTTAAATTACAAATTTATTTTACTTCAGGTGAAGAGGTTTTAGCAATGCTGAGTGCCATTATGTTAAAAATTACAGCTCCTAAGGAGTTGCTGCTTTCAATTAAATCCTAGTTGTTTTACATATGCATCATACAGAGAGCATGATATTCATTTCTTTCTTCCACTCAGTGAGGATTAACTTTTCGATGCTTGTTAAAAGAACAGTAAACACCTTCAGATTTTAATACATTAAGGTTTAGATTACAAGTGGAGTGCTAATGATAGCACGCGCACTATAACCAGGTTTACTTGACCCCACTACCATTAGCAGCAAACAAGATGATAATTTGTCTTGCTATATTGTCTCCTCCAAATGAGGCAATTGGTGGGTAGTGTTTGGCTATTGAAAAAAACAATTGCAGCAAACAAGATGTTAATTTGTTTTGAAACACAAGGCATTTACTGTCCCTTTAAATACTAAGGGACCCATTTATCAAACTCTGTATGGAGCTTGAGGGCCCGTGTTTCTGGCAAGCCTTCAGGCTCGTCAGAAACACCAGTTATGAAGCAGCTCCATAACCTGTCTGCCTACTCTGAGGAGGTGGACAGACATTGCCGCAATTCAACCCGATCGACATGATCGGATCATTTCAGACAGACACATAATAAATAGGCCCCCAGGTCTCTGCAAGTTTTAGAAATCCAAACCTCTATATAGAAGAGGAAATACAACGAAATACACATCCCAGAATTTTGTTTAGTTCTTTCACATTCATGGGAAAATAAAAAAAACATTTGGGTTATCTTTGGACAGCGATCACATTTTGGGTCTTAAAGGGACACTGTACCCAAAAATTTCCTTTCGTGATTCAGATTGAGCATGAAATTTTATGCACATTTCTAATTTACTCCAATTATCAAATTTTCTTCATTCTCTTGGTATCTTTATTTGAAATGTAAGAATGTAAGTTTAGATGCCGGTCCATTTTTGTGAACAACCTGGGTTGTCCTTGCTGATTGGTGGATAAATTTATCCACCAATAAAAAAGTGCTGTCCAGAGTACTGAAACCAAAAAAAAAAAGCTTAGATGCCTTCTTTTTCAAATAATGATTGCAAAAGAATGAAGAAAAATTGATAATAGGAGTAAATTAGAAAGTTGCTTAAAATTGCATGCTCTTTCTGAATTACAAAAGAAAGAATTTGGGTTCAGTGTCCCTTTAATGTGCACCTTTTATAAGGCTTCTTATAAGGCCCTCCTATTTCCTCTGGATCAAAAGAAAACAAGTAATTTCTACTTCTGACATGCTAAAATCTTTTATATTAACTTCAAAATAACCACATTAACAATATTCATCTTTCTTTTTACCTAAATCAATCTCTTCTATCCATACAGTACATTGTAATAATTTTGCTTAGAGTGCAACAAGGTTATGAGCATTGTTAGCCTGTAACAAACAACAAACCATTTTCCTGTCCGGGCACACATCTTCACCAGTATGAGGTGGAAATTCTGCTGATTCGCAAATGTTAAGTAGCTGGAATCAATGGCTAAGAGGCCCAACTTATCAAAATACTCTAAGTAAAATAACTGCAAGTTACAACGCATAGTAGCAAAGTAGGAGACAAGGGTAAGGGAGTGAAATGACCAAAATTGGAAATTGAACTCTCTCCCAAAATGGTTTAAATAACTAACCTACAATGCAAAAAAAACAAACAAATTAATATTGAAAGACAGACTAAGAGTTACTGTATAGACTCAATGCATAACAAATTACCTTTAAGTAAGGTTGGTCACATAATCCAGACAAATGCAATACTGCTCTAGGAAATTAGTGTTCTGCTGTCACAAAATGGGGAACATCTATTGCACATAATATAGCACGAACACTGGAACTTAAATGCAGCAAAACTGGAGTAACATAACAGGGACACAACAGGCACTAATACAAACATAGTAGGGAGTACATTGTCAAACAGTCAAGGTCCATACAACTCAGACATATATAATATTTATCCAAATTGTGATGTCTCAAGGAAAACTTTGTTAAACCAAGAGTCAAAAAAACAAAAACTAAATGATCTGGGAAGAGTAATATCTCAAGGAAAACCTAGTCAAACCAAAAGACACACACATCCAGATTGTCAAAGTAGAAAATGCCTGAGTACCTAGAATCAAATATAAATACAAGTTCTCAAGGGAATGTCTAACTAGAGAAACAGTTTAAACAACAGTACATTCTGAACAAAAGCATAGGTTTCATAAAAGCCCCCAAACACAGGACGGAATAAAGACTCAAAACACAAAGCTAGATCACAATACAAGCAGAATACACAAGCAGCTCTATACTGCTTACAGAGGATATCTAAACAGACTATTGCAACTCAGGCTGATTAAAGTCTGCCAAACCTCTATAAAAGACACAGCACAACTTAATACAAAAAACACAATATACTACACACCATAATTCATAAATACTACACATATATGACAGTGACATATTTGAAGATTTAAAAACATTCAGTAATTACATATGATTAATTTAAATTATTTTAATTTTAGTGGAACAAGGAAAAAGTATGTTTTTTGTTTGTAGGTTAGTGTACATTAACACAACTTTGCTGATTGAATGGTAATAATTTTAGAACTTTTAAGCACACACCATCATTTCAGTTCAGTGAACATTCATATGTGAACCCAAATTGTAGTTCTTTAGGCTGATAATTTGCCTCCATACTAAAAGTAACCAATAAGTCTTACAATTTTGATTTTATGATTAGGTATTATTTGAAATAATGTTTTTGTATATTAATAATGCCCCAATCACCAAACCAAACTCACCAGAGCCAATTTATTTTTCAACTTTTCTTAGGGTAAAATAAATAAATATGTACAGCCTTTGGGTTTTAATAAGCAATATTTGCTCATAAAATATTCTTACCTTACCCTACTTATGAAGTGAAGTAGAATGAAAATGCCCTAAAGATAACTGCATAGCTCCACATGAAGTCTAGCCTAGGGTTTTGCAATCTGCTTTACTGTTTAGAATTTCAGTAAATAGCACTGTGTTTCCCCTACAGCAATACAGATCTTACATTCATAACAACTGATTATAGCCTGGGGGATATATCTACTGCATCAGGTGTGATAAGGTGTTATAGTAAAACCAATGGGACGTTCATCAGCATTCAAAGTTTTTAACAGATGGAAATACAGAAAACACACTGCATATGAATGTATTTATAGCATGAGTAAAAGTTTCTATCTACAAAGAATATTCAAATGTTTACCCCTTTCTATTGTATAAATACATAAATCAAAACAAACTTGATTTATCATTTCTCTCATTATTAATGAAATATAATTATAATCAGCCCAGAATAACTACATCTGCACAAACTACACCTATTCCATGACAGTCAGGGTTTTGGGGCATGTTATTTTAATAGAAAATTTACATAATCTCTAGTTGTTTAACAAACTAGCACCTAGATTACAAGTTTTGCGTTTGTGTTTTAAAGCTGAAAAAAAGGCCATTTCAGTGTTAAAACAGCAACACAGCCATTACGAGGCTTGTCAGTATAGCTATACCGCAAGCATTTTAGCCTGTATCGCATATAGTGTGTCACAATCTCTTTTTGACAATGTTTGTTTTTAATGAACACTCACATTTCTGTTTGTCACTTTTAGTTGAGCCTTCTTCATAATTTTGGGCATTCAAATATGATTGAGCCTTTGTGATTGCAATTGAACAAAAGTAACTGCCCCTTCATGACTGACCTTTGAAATCAGATCAAACCTTTGTAAACACAAAGTCAAAACACATTTACAACAGTGACTTTTTCCATTTAGGTGCTACATATTGAACTTTGAAGCACAATGCAGTTTAAAAGCCCAGTCACAGAGGCACATTTCTTTTTGAAAATCCAGTCACAAAGGCACTGTTCCTTATGAAATCATGATCACAAAGGCACAATCCTGCTTGCACAACATTTTATTGTCTACAATATTGGAATTAACCATTCACAGTTTACAGTGTAAAACATATTAAAATCACATCTTAATAATAAACTGCATTTATTTTCTTCTAATAGAAACCTATTGGCCTCTAGTTATCAAGCTATCGACTTTCTTGCATTCAACGGCACCAATACGCTCGCCTAAGATTGCCTAACATCGCTCCCGCAGACCTGAATACGTTCGCCAAAATTATCAAGAAAGCTGTCAAAAAGCCACGCACCAAGTACGGTGCGATGAGCAGTGGACTGTTGTTAACTAACAGTCATCGATCTCGCTGCTCATCGGCTTATTCGCAGCTTTCTTGGTGCCCTATCACTAAGCACCCACACTATACTGTTTTACCACCTATACCGCCGCTCCCGGAGCCCACTGCACCTAAATAAAGTTATTAACCCCTAAACCGCCGCTCCCGGAGCCCACTGCAACTCTAATAAAGTTTTTAACCCCTAAACCGCCGCTCCGGGAGCCCTCTGCCACCTACATTATATGTATTAACCCCTAAACCGCTGCTCCCGGACCCCGACACAACTAAATAAAATGTTTAACCCCTAAACAGCCGCTCCTGGACCCCGCCACCACCTACATTATAAGTATTAACCCCTAAACCATTGCTCCCGGACCCCGCCGCCACCTACATTAAATTTATTAACCCCTAATCTGAACCCCCTACGCCACCGCCACCTACATTAAATTTATTAACCTCTAAACCTAAGTCTAACCCTAACACCCACTAACTTAAATATAATTTAAATTAATCTAAATAAATTATTCCTATTTAAAACTAAATACTTACCTATAAAATAAACCCTAAGCTAGCTACAATATAACTAATAGTTACATTGTAGCTATTTTAGGATTTATTTTTATTTTACAGGCAACTTTGTATTTATTTTAACTAGGTACAATAGTTATTAACTATTTAATAACTACCTAGTTAAAATAAATACAAAAGTACCTGTAAAATAAAACCTAACATAAGTTACAATTACACCTAACACTAAACTACAATTAAATTAATTACCTAAATTAACTACAATTAATTACAATTAAATTAAATTAACTAAAGTACGAAGAAACTTTTTTTACAGAAAATAATAAAATAATTACAAGAATTTTAAACTAATTACACCTAATCTAATCCCCCTAATAAGATAAAAAGCCCCCCAAAATAAAAAAGCCCTACCCTATACTAAATTACAAATAGCCCTTAAAATGGCCTTTTGCGGGACATTGCCCCAAAGTAATCAGCTCTTTTACCTGTAAAAAATACGCGGAGCATCCATCCAGACCGAAAACTACCCGACAAATGAATATTCCTTTAAATGACATCATCCAAGATGTCGTCCATTGAATTCCGATTGGCTGATAGAATTCTATCAGCCAATCGGAATTATGGTAGGAAAAATCCTATTGGCTGATGCAATCAGCCAATAGTATTGTACTTGCATTCTATTGGCTGTTCCAATCAACCAATAGAATGTGTGCTCAATCCTATTGGCTGATTGCATCAGTCAAAAGGATTTTTCCTAGCTTAAAGGGACACTGTACTCAAATTTTTTCTTTTGTGATTCAGATTGAGCATGAAATTTTAAGCAACGTTCTAATATACTCCTATTATCAAATTTTCTTCATTCTCTTGGTATCTTTATTTGAAATGCAAGAATATAAGTTTAGATGCCGGCCCATTTTTTGTGAACAACCTGGGTTGTCCTTGCTGATTGGTGGATAAATTCATCCACCAATCAAAAACTGCTGTCCAGAGTACTGAACCCAAAAAAAGCTTAGATGCCTTCTTTTTCAAATAAAAATAGCAAGAGAATGAAGATAAATTGATAAAAGGAGTAAATTAGAAAGTTGCTTAAAATTGCATGCTCAATCTGCATCACAAAAGAAAAAAATTTGAGTACAGTGTCCCTTTAATTCCGAATGGCTGATAGAATTCTATCAGCCAATCGGAATTCAAGGGACACCATCTTGGATGACGTCATTTAAAGGAACCGTCATTCGTCGGTAGTCATCGGTCTGGATGGATGCTCCGCGTCGGATGTCTTCAAGATGGAGCCGCTCCTCATCGGATGGATGAAGATAGAAGATGCTGCCTGGATGAAGACTTCTGCCCGTCTGGAGGACCTCTTCTGCCCGGTTGGATGAAGACTTCGCCCGGCTTCGTTGAGGACTTAGGCCCGGTTGGGTGAAGACGTCTCAAGGTAGGGTGATCTTCAAGGGGTTAGTGTTAGGTTTTATTAAGGGGGATTTTGTGGGTTTTAGAGTTGGGTTGGGTGTGTGGGTGGTGGGTTGCAATGTTGGGGTTGAGGTTGTTATTTTTTTTTACAGGTAACAGAGCTGATTACTTTGGGGCAAAGCCCCGCAAAAATCCCTTTTAAGGGCTATTTGTAATTTAGTATAGGGTTGGGATTTTTATTATTTTGGGGGGCTTTTTTATTTTATTAGGGGGATTAGATTAGGTGTAATTAGTTTAAAAAAAAACTTGTAATTATTTTTTATTTTCTGTAATTTATTGTTTGTTTTTGTACTTTAGTTAATTTTATTTAATTTTAATTAATTGTATTTAATTGTAGTTAATTAATTTAATTAATTTAATTATAGTGTAGTGTTAGGTGTAATTGTAACTTAGGTTAGAATTTATTTTACAGGTAAATTTGTATTTATTTTAGCTAGGTAGCTATTAAATAGTTAATAACTATTTAATAACTATTGTACCTAGTTAAAATAAATACAAACTTGCCTGTAAAATAAAAATAAAGCCTAAGCTGGCTACAATGTAACTATTAGTTATATTGTAGCTATCTTAGGGTTTATTTTATAGGTAAGTATTTAGTTTTAAATATGAATTATTTAGTTAATGATAGGAATGTAATCGATACATATGCAGATTATTTTTGAACAGTATAATATAATATCCCAAGGGTTAGCTATATCTAAATTTTTCTCGAAATTGCTTAGAATTATTCTTTCATCTCCAATAACAACCCAATATATGCTCACTATCCAACTACATAGCTCTGAGGATTTTCAGCTGCTGGCATTAAGAGAAATCTTTCCATATATATGGGTATTCGGCTGAATCCCTGAGTCGAGGGGGGACAGGAGGAGGTTAGGGGGCGGCTCCCCCTCCCCACCTTTTTTTTATTTCTTCTTTTTTATGTAGTTTTTGTCTTTTATAGTTTTTGTTTTCCTTTTTGTTTACTTAAGATTAGGGGAAAATGCCAACACTGTATTCATTAAATTTTGTCTTGTTCTTTTGTACTTTCGACGAAAAGTAAGATTGTTTAGTTTAAACTGACCTGAAGACAGGTATTGAAATTTGTTTTGCCCTGTGTGGTGACCTATTACCTATGTTGTACAGTTTGATACTTTGTTGGCTCTAAATAAATAAAAAAAAAATTAAAAAAGAATATTTATTTATATTTATTAAAATTATATTTAAGTTAGGGGGTGTTAGGGTTAGCCTTAGATTTAGGGGTTAAGATGTTTATTATAGTGGCAGCGGTGTAGGAGGGGGGCAGATTAGGGGTTAATAAATATAATGTAGGTGGCGGTGGGCTCCGGGAAAGGCAGTTTAGGGGTTAAACAATTTATTTAGTTGCAGCGGGGTCCGGGATCGGCAGGATTGGGGTTAATAACTTTATGTAGGTGGCGGCTGTATAGGGGATGGCAGATTAGGGGTTAATAGGTATAATGTAGGTGGCAATGGGCTCCGTGCGTGGCGGTTTAGGGGTTAATACATTTATTAGAGTTATGGCGGGGTCCGGGAGTGGCGGTTTAGGGGTTAAACACTTTAATAGAGTTGTGGTGGGCTCTGGGAGCGGCGGTTTAGGGGTTAATAAGTATAATGTAGGTTGCGGCGGTGAAGGGGTGGCAGATTAGGGGTGTTTAGACTTGGGGTACATGTTAGGGTGTTAGGTGTAGACGTTCCTATAGGAATCAATGGGATATCGGGCAGCAGCGAACATGAGCTTTCGCTGCTGTCAGGCTCCCATTGATTCCTATGGCATCCGCCTCCTCCAGGGCGGCGGATTGAAAACCAGGTACGCTGGGCCGGAATAGTGGCGAGCGTAACTGGTAGGTATTTGATAACTACCAAAAGTAGTCATATTGTGCCGAACTTGCGTTCGGAACATCTGTAGTGACGTAAGCATCGATCTGTGTCGGACTGAGTCCGGTGGATCGTATGTTGCGTCACTATATTCTACTTTTGCCGGTCTGTAGGGTTTGATAACTACGGCGAGTCAGGCTCGCCACAAATACGCTGCAGAATACCAGCGTATTTGCGGTTGACAGCTTGATAAATAGAGGCCTTACACCTAGATTTGGAGTTTGGCGTTAGCCGTGAAAACGAGCGTTAGAGGCTCCTAACGCTGGTTTTAGGCTACCGCCGGTATTTGGAGTCACTCAAAATAGGGTCTAACGCTCACTTTTCAGCCGCGACTTTTCCATACCGCAGATCCCCTTACGTAAATTGCGTATCCTATCTTTTCAATGGGATCTTTCTAACTCCGGTATTTAGAGTCGTTTCTGAAGTGAGCGTTAGACATCTAATGACAAAACTCCAGCCGCAGAAAAAAGTCAGTAGTTAGAAGCTTTCTGGGCTAACGCCGGTTTCTAAAGCTCTTAACTACTGTACTCTAAAGTACACTAACACCCATAAACTACCTATGTACCCCTAAACCGAGGTCCCCCCACATCGCCGACACTCGAATACATTTTTTTAACCCCTAATCTGCCGACCGCCACCTACGTTATCCTTATGTACCCCTAATCTGCTGCCCCTAACACCGCCGAACCCTGTATTATATTTATTAACCCCTAACCTGCCCCCCACAACGTCGCCTCCACCTACCTACACTTATTAACCCCTAATCTGCCGACCGCAAAGCGCCGCCACCTACGTTATCCTTATGTACCCCTAATCTGCTGCCCCTAACACCGCCGACCCCTATATTATATTTATTAACCCCTAATCTGCCCCCCTCAACGTCGCCTCCACCTGCCTACACTTATTAACCCCTAATCTGCCGACCGGACCTGAGCGCTACTATAATAAAGTTATTAACCCCTAATCCGCCTCACTAACCCTATAATAAATAGTATTAATCCCTAATATGCCCTCCCTAACATCGCCGACACCTAACTTCAATTATTAACCCTTAATCTGCCGACCGGAGCTCACCGCTATTCTAATAAATTTATTAACCCCTAAAGCTAAGTCTAACCCTAACACTAACACCCCCCTAAGTTAAATATAATTTAAATCTAACGAAATTAATTAACTCTTATTAAATAAATTATTCCTATTTAAAGCTAATACTTACCTGTAAAATAAATCCTAATATAGCTACAATATAAATTATAATTATATTATAGCTATTTTAGGATTAATATTTATTTTACAGGTAACTTTGTATTTATTTTAACCAGGTACAATAGCTATTAAATAGTTAAGAACTATTTAATAGCTAAAATAGTTAAAATAATTACAAATTTACCTGTAAAAGAAATCCTAACCTAAGTTACAATTAAACCTAACACTAGACTATCAATAAATTAATTAAATAAACTACCTACAATTACCTACAATTAACCTAACACTACACTATCAATAAATTAATTAAATACAATTGCTACAAATAAATACAATTAAATAAAATAGCTAAAGTACAAAAAATAAAAAAGAACTAAGTTACAAAAAATAAAAAAATATTTACAAACATAAGAAAAATATTTCAACAATTTTAAACTAATTACACCTACTCTAAGCCCCCTAATAAAATAACAAAGCCCCCCAAAATAAAAAAATGCCCTACCCTATTCTAAATTACTAAAGTTCAAAGCTCTTTTACCTTACCAGCCCTGAACAGGGCCCTTTGTGGGGCATGCCCCAAGAAATACAGCTCTTTTGCCTGTAAAAAAAACCATACAATACCCAAGCCCCCCAACATTACAACCCACCACCCACATATCCCTAATCTAACCCAAACCCCCCTTAAATAAACCTAACACTAAGCCCCTGAAGATCATCCTACCTTGTCTTCACCTCACCGGGTATCACACCGATCCGTCCAGAAGAGCTCCTACGATGTCCTGATCCAAGCCCAAGCGGGGGGCTGAAGAGGTCCATGATTCGGCTGAAGTCTTCATCCAAGTGGGGCAGAAGAGGTCTTCCATCCGATTGAAGTCTTCATCCAAGCGGCATCCTTCCGGAGCGAAGCGGCAGCATCCGGAAGACCTCCACCGCGGAACATCCATCCTGGCCGACGACTGAACGACGAATGACGGTTCCTTTAAATGACGTCATCCAAGATGGCGTCCCTCGAATTCCGATTGGCTGATAGGATTCTATCAGCCAATCGGAATTAAGGTAGGAATATTCTGATTGGCTGATGGAATCAGCCAATCAGAATCAAGTTCAATCCGATTGGCTGATCCAATCAGCCAATCCGATTGAGCTCGCATTCTATTGGCTGTTCCGATCAGCCAATAGAATGCAAGCTCAATCTGATTGGCTGATTGGATCAGCCAATCGGATTGAACTTGATTCTGATTGGCTGATTCCATCAGCCAATCAGAATATTCCTACCTTAATTCCGATTGGCTGATAGAATCCTATCAGCCAATCGGAATTCGAGGGACGCCATCTTGGTTGACGTCATTTAAAGGAACCGTCATTCGTCGTTCAGTCGTCGGCCAGGATGGATGTTCCGCGGTGGAGGTCTTCAGGATGCTGCCGCTTCGCTCCGGATGGATGCCGCTTGGATGAAGACTTCAATCGGATGGAAGACCTCTTCTGCCCCGCTTGGATGAAGACTTCAGCCGGATCATGGACCTCTTCAGCCCCCCGCTTGGGCTTGGATCAGGACATCGGAGGAGCTCTTCTGGACGGATCGGTGTGATACCCGGTGAGGTGAAGACAAGGTAGGATGATCTTCAGGGGCTTAGTGTTAGGTTTATTTAAGGGGGGTTTGGGTTAGATTAGGGGTATGTGGGTGGTGGGTTGTAATGTTGGGGGGCTTGGGTATTGTATGTTTTTTTTTTACAGGCAAAAGAGCTGTATTTCTTGGGGCATGCCCCGCAAAGGGCCCTGTTCAGGGCTGGTAAGGTAAAAGAGCTTTGAACTTTAGTAATTTAGAATAGGGTAGGGCATTTTTTTATTTTGGGGGGCTTTGTTATTTTATTAGGGGGCTTAGAGTAGGTGTAATTAGTTTAAAATTGTTGTAATATTTTTCTTATGTTTGTAAATATTTTTTTATTTTTTGTAACTTAGTTCTTTTTTATTTTTTGTACTTTAGCTATTTTATTTAATTGTATTTATTTGTAGCAATTGTATTTAATTAATTTATTGATAGTGTAGTGTTAGGTTAATTGTAGGTAATTGTAGGTAGTTTATTTAATTAATTTATTGATAGTCTAGTGTTAGGTTTAATTGTAACTTAGGTTAGGATTTCTTTTACAGGTAAATTTGTAATTATTTTAACTATTTTAGCTATTAAATAGTTCTTAACTATTTAATAGCTATTGTACCTGGTTAAAATAAATACAAAGTTACCTGTAAAATAAATATTAATCCTAAAATAGCTATAATATAATTATAATTTATATTGTAGCTATATTAGGATTTATTTTACAGGTAAGTATTTAGCTTTAAATAGGAATAATTTATTTAATAAGAGTTAATTAATTTCGTTAGATTTAAATTATATTTAATTTAGGGGGGTGTTAGTGTTAGGGTTAGACTTAGCTTTATGGGTTAATACATTTATTAGAATAGCGGTGAGCTCCGGTCGGCAGATTAGGGGTTAATAATTGAAGTTAGGTGTCGGTGATGTTAGGGAGGGCAGATTAGGGGTTAATACTATTTATTATAGGGTTAGTGAGGCGGATTAGGGGTTAATAACTTTATTATAGTAGCGCTCAGGTCCGGTCGGCAGATTAGGGGTTAATAAGTGTAGGCAGGTGGAGGCGACGTTGAGGGGGGCAAATTAGGGGTTAATAAATATAATATAGGGGTCGGCGGTGTTAGGGGCAGCAGATTAGGGGTACATAGGTATAATATAGGTAGCGGCGGTTTACGGAGCGGCAGATTAGGGGTTAAAAATAAAATGCAGGTGTCAGCGATAGCGGGGGCGGCAGATTAGGGGTTAATAAGTGTAAGGTTAGGGGTGTTTAGACTCGGGGTACATGTTAGGGTGTTAGGTGCAGACGTAGGAAGTGTTTCCCCATAGCAAACAATGGGGCTGCGTTAAGAGCTGAACGCGGCTTTTTTGCAGGTGTTAGGTTTTTTTTCAGCTCAAACAGCCCCATTGTTTCCTAAGGGGGAATCGTGCACGAGCACGTTTTTGAGGCTGGCCGCTTGCGTAAGCAACTCTGGTATTGAGAGTTGAAGCTGCGTTAAAAATGCTCTACGCTCCTTTTTTGGAGCCTAACACAGCCTTTACGTGGACTCTCAATACCAGAGTTATTTTTATGGTGCGGCCAGAAAAAAGCCGGCGTTAGTTTTTCGGGTCGTTACCGACAAAACTCCAAATCTAGCCATTAGTCTTTTTGATTTCAGATGTTTATGTCACCAAAACAGAAACTGTTTCTTTTAAAAGTAATAATTGGAAATATCGAAGAAAGTCCCAATTATATTATAAAATGAAAAGTGTCAATATTATAATTTAGAAAACATGTTGAGTATACCTATCAAGCCTATATACAGTTTGCATTCATATTGTTTAGCAGTGATTAAGATTGATTTGGATTACAATAGGTTAATCTCCCACATGTAAATTATTATTTCCCTTACACACTGAACTAAGGTGTTACTTCAATTAACTAAATTCACTGAACTTTATTTAAGAACTGTGGTAAAAAAAATGTGTTTTCAATAACTTTTTTTTCACAGCTGTGGGTATTTAGAGGCCTAGTCCATTTTGTAGTGTGATCATTTGAAAAATGTAGCTGATTGTGATTGACCCTCATATGTTTAAGAAAACACATTCTTACTTATCTGTACTTGGGATATTCTTTTTTTGTACCCTTTTTATACCTTTTTTTTTTTCTTACAATACAGTATTCTCACTAATATGACAAAAAGAATATATTAAGGATACATTTGAAAAAAATTTTGGGCCAGATTACGAGTTTAGCACTAACAGTTACGCACAAGAGATAAGGGGTTTATTGCAGGTGTTTGTGCTCATCAGTTTATTGCTCATATTACAAATTGAAAGTAAACTTGATCCGTTGAGCACAGACGTGACTAAGGCTATAATGATTACCTCCTCCTTAGAGCTCTGGTAAACTAAAAAGTTGCACAAAATACATAAAAAATACAAAAACGTTATTAGTGCTCAAAGATATGAGGTCTCAAGTGTTATATGTTATATATATATATATATATATATATATATATATACTGTATATGTATGTGTTTATATGCGTGTACTTAAGTATTTATGTATTTATATGTGTATATATATATTTACAGACATATATACACATAAACACACAGAAACATATTTACAAATATAAAGACATATATATGGGCATTAGAGCCCTTTGCAGTTAAGCAGATGAAAATATGTAAAAGCATAATTATGCAATATTCATTTTTAATAAAGTCTTATACTATTTACTGTAAATATTTCACATTCCATACCAGAATATGTTCTAAGTATTTATAAATAGATATTCCTATATATATCTGTATATATCTATACCAATCTGTATATATATATATATATATATATATATATATAGGTATAAATATATATTTGTGCAAAATACCATGAAATATATTTAGAAATATGTATTTTTGAATAAATAGAACATATTCTGCTATGTGAAGAACATTGGAATGTGAAATATTCATATTTTCATGTCGGGTTAGCGTGCATGAGAATATGCGATCAAATTTGCGCGCGTGTTGGTTGTTAGTTCCCCCCACACACACACTTATTTTGCTCCTTTGACTTCTATGAGGGAATATGTCAACACACGCAATATACGTTTTTGCGCTTGTCAGGATAGCGCAAACAAAATAGTTTACTTTGGACTCATAGTAGGAGTTCATCCTGAAGAGCGCAAAAAGCTTACGTCTAGCGCAGTTAAAGGGATAGTAAACACCAAAAAAGTATTGTTTTAAAAGATAGATAATCCCTTTATTTACCATTCCCCAGTTTTGCATAACCAACACTGTTATAGAAATATACTTTTTATCTCTGTAATTACCTTGTATCTGTGCTTTTGTAGTCTGCCTCCTTATCTCAGATTTTTTGACAGACTTGCTGCTAGCACTCATCCTACCTAATTTATATAAAATACTAAAGTTTATTAAGTTAAATATTAAAAAGGTCAGAGTAACCTCTGTATTCTCATCAAACATAACACATAACACACAAACACTCCCTGAAATCCCCAAAAACCGTGCACCACTCCCCTGTTTCCTGGCCAATAACAGGAAGCGTCGGCTTCAGGTGACAGGAGTGGTGACACGATGCTAACAACAGTATAGTGTACAACAAACGCGTTTCAGCCTTAGTATGGCCTTTTTCAATGTTATCTGTTAGTTAGAATTTAGAAAAATGAGCAAGCAGAAGCTGTGTAAACGTCCGTTTAAATACCCCTCCTCTAACTGTATCAGCCTATCCAAAACAGTGTTCCCTATCACACCTTCTATTTCCTCCAATCATCTATAGTAATACAGAGGAAAAATGAACACTACCGATTCATTGCAGAAGGTTAAGGGCGTGTATTAGTGACACAGATATTGACCAATCATGCTACTTGATGTGTTTCCCCACACATGCCGCTGCCTGATAATACCTAGAATGAGGGCGTGAGGGGGCGTATGTTTACGCAAACCGTTGCCTCTTATTGGTCAAAAATCGCTAAATAAATAAATAACTCGGCAATGTTAGGTATATTTATGTAACCAAACGCTGCTTGTGATCGTGAGTGGGGTATATGACAGACACAATTAATTATAGGAAAGAATTATATCTACAGATTTCTAGTATAGTGTTAAAACGTAACAACCGGAGATATTAGAGAGGATTAGATGTCCTCAAATCATACATCACAGAGCACCAAATATACACACGATCAACCATACTCTCTAATCATTTCACGTCTTTTAAATAAGGGCATATAAATTATTAAAGTTAATGGTGATAATTCTTGCACTGTCACGATTACATATTGCCTAACAACAACCCTGTTACTTTTACTGAGACTATGCCTTTAATTGTCTGATCAGTTCACCTGCTACACTATTTAAGCCTCCTCCAACCTCTCCACTTTGCTTGTTATTGTTTTCCACTAACCATAGTGTGATTCAAACGGAGCTCTAGTATTTTGTTACCTCTTGGGAATTCAACTAATCACCAACCTTTCCAGAATCACCAACTCCTCCTGCTGTAACCAGCCTACCTCTCTTGATATCGGATTGACTCTTTGCTCAGCCGTTGCTGTCAGCGTGCTCCATACAGCTGATTCTTCCGCCCTGCATCGTGGAGCTGTGATGTCACACGCCAGCCTGTCAGCTCCAGCCCTGCAACCGCTTCTCCGCTACAAGCTGTGATATTTCTCTACAGATTTCCAAATCTTTTGTTTACCCTCCAGGTACTATTAGTAACCGCATGCCTTATTACAAGCTGCTATCTCTGCTACAATACCTCCTACCCAAATTTACTCATATACTTATGATATATTATGTGTCAGGTCTATATTGACATAGTAGCTATTTTTTATTTGTTAACACTGTTTATTTTTTCTCTGGTTATAGACACGGTTTTTCTGTTGTTCCTCCTGTATTCATTTACTTGAGACAACTATAGAAATATCTAATGCTATTTTTCCTTATAAGAAATTGCTAAGTTTTTACTTGGATTCTGACATTACTTCTTTTAGTAATTTATGTTATTATCCAGTTTAAACCTTGCTACAATTCCTATACTCTCAGCAGTTGTGATTCATTTAACCCCTTAATGACAACTGACGTACCAGGTACGTCATTAAAAAACTAACAGTTAATGACAATGGACGTACCTGGTACGTCAGTTGTCTAACAGAGTGCTGGAAGCGATCACAAATGCTTCCAGCAGCTCTGAGGGTATTGCAGTGATGCCTCGATATGGAGGCATCCTGCAATACCACTTTACAAGCCTCCGATGCAGAGAGAGCCACTCTGTGGCCCTCTCTGCACCGGTAGCGATGGTGCCAGTGTCCGCCGGGTGTGAGGGTGCGTGCCGCGTGCACGATGCGCGTGCACGAGGGGTGATGGTGCACGTGAGCGTGCATGTGCGCGTGCGCGGGGGCGCGTGCACATGCATGTGCGCACGTGCACCCATTAGCCACACTGACACCAATGAATGAGGGCAGAAAGGGAAAAAAAAGGGAATTTTTTTAAAAAAATATATAAAAGGATCTGGGAGGGGGAGGAGGTGGGGGTGGGGGTATTGTGGGGGGGGGGCTGCTACACTACAGAAATAGTTTTTAAGTAAAAAATAAAAATACTTTTTGGGTTTTTTTGGGGGCCAAACTGGGTACTGGCAGACAGCTGCCAGTACCCAAGATGGCGGTAATTAGGTAGGGGAGAGGGTTAGAGAGCTGGAGGGGGGATCAGGGAGGTTGGGGCTAAGGCAGGGGTCCATCACAGCTAAAATATTTTATCATTTTTATTTTAAAAAAAAAAAAAACTCTTTTATTTAGTACTGGCAGACTTTCTGCCAGTACTTAAGATGGCGGGAACAATTGTGGGGTGGGGGAGGGAAGAGAGCTGTTTGGGAGGGATCAGCGGGTGGGATGTGTCAGGTGGGAGGCTGATCTCTAAAATTAACCCTGCAAGCTCCCTACAAGCTACCTAATTTAACCCCTTCACTGCTGGGCATAATTAACGTGTGGTGCGCAGCAGCATTTAGCAGCCTTCTAATTACCAAAAAGCAACGCCAAAGCCATATAAGTCTGCTATTTCTGAACAAAGGGGATCCCAGAGAAGCTTTTACAACAATTTCTGCCATAATAGCACAAGCTGTTTGTAAATAATTTCAGTGAGAAACCTAAAATTGTGAAAAATGTAAAGTTTCTCCAACATTGGTTTGTCCGGTCCACGGCGTCATCCATTACTTGTGGGAAATGTTCTCTCCCACAGGGAAAGGCAAGGAGAGCACACAGCAAGAGCTGTCCATATAGCTCCCCCTCTGGCTCCGCCCCCCAGTCATTCTCCTTGCCGCTCTGAACAAGTAGCATCTACCACGGGGATGGCGAGGAGTTTGTGGTGTTAGTTGTAGTTTTTTATTCTTCTATCAAGAGTTTGTTATTTTAAAATAGTGCTGGCTTGTACTATTTACTCTATAACAGAAAAGTGATGAAGATTTCTGTTTAAGAGGGCTATGATTTTAGCACAAGTAACTAAAATCCATTACTGTTACCACGCAGGACTGTTGCAACAAGAGAACTTCAGTTGGGGGTAACAGTTTGCAGACTCATCTGCTTCAGGTATGACTAGCCTCCTTCTAACAACACAGGCTAATGCTAGATGACAGTCATTTTTCCCCTCAGGGGAAACGGTAAGCCATTTTTCTTTCACCTCAGCAAAAAAGATAACAGGTTTCCCTTTTTGTTTTTTATGCTGGTAGACACTGTTAGGGGCTAAATCGATTGGTTTTTATTACAATATTATACCATTTGAAATATTTTATAAGCTCACATACACTTGGGAATGTTTTTTATTGATCTGGCTTGTTTTAGACACCTAAATCTAGTCAGGAAGGCCCCTTCACTCTAGTTTGCTGAGGGAGGAAGCCTCATTTTGGCACTTCAGCTGCGCAGTTGAATTTCAAGGCAGTGCATGCAGATTCATGTGAGAGGGTCCTGTGGCTCAGAAAGTGACTCCAAAAGGCTTTTTTCTGTGAATGGTGACCCCTAAGGAAGGTAAAAAGCTGCAGCAAGGCTGTAGCTGGGATTGTGGTGTATAAAAACGGTTAAATCCAACAATTAGCTCCGGTTTGCTTGTTTTAAGAGCTAGAGTCTCCATATTTGCTGTGCAATACTTTCTAAGCATTAAGACACTGGGGTCCAAATTTCAGAAAAATCGGATATTGCCTTCATAGTTTTTTGAACATTCAGAAATAAATGTGTCATTTTATTATTTAAAGAGACAGTAACGTTTTTGTTTAAAATCGTTTTTATTGCATTGTTTGCCTGCCTAAATCTGTTTAACATGTCTGTTCCATCAGATAACCTATGTTCTGTGTGTATATAGACAAATGTGGTTCCCCCTTCGAGTGTTTGTGATAATTGCGCCATAGAGTCCAAACAAAATCAGGACAGCTCTGTTATTTTTCATAATGTTGCCCAAGATGATTTATCTAATGAAGGTAGTGGGGATAGCTCTACATCCTCTCCTTCTGTGTCTACACCAGCTTTGCCCACGCAGGCGACACCTAGCGCGCCAGTGCTTATTTCTATGCAACAATTATCAGCAGTAGTGGATAATTCTATAGCAAATCTTTTATCCAAACTGCCAGTTTTTCAGAGAAAGCGTGATTGTTCAGTTTTAAATACAGATAAAAAGGATGAACAATCAGACGCTGACGATGCCTTATCTATTTTACCCTCACATCAATCAGAATTGGCTGTGAGGGAAGGGCTGTCTGAGGCTGAAATTTCAGACTCAGGAAAAATTTCTCAACAGGCAGAACCTGATCTAGTGGCATTTAAGTTTAAGCTAGAACATCTCCGCGCTTTGCTTAAGGAGGTATTAGCTACTCTGGATGACTGTGATTCCATGGTAGTACCAGAGAAGTTGTGCAAATTGGACAAATTTTTAGAGGTCCCAGTGCACGACGACGCTTTTCCAATACCTAAGAGGGTAGCGAACATAGTGGAAAAGGAGTGGGAGAAGCCAGGTGTACCCTTTGCCCCACCTCCTATATTTAAGAAAATGTTTCCCATAGTAGACCCTAGAAGGGACGCATGGCAAATGGTCCCGAAGGTTGAGGGAGCTGTTTCAACACTAGCGAAGCGCACAACTATTCCTATAGAGGACAGCTGCGCTTTCAAAGATCCTATGGATAAAAAATTGGAAGGATTGCTTACAAAGATTTTTGTTCAGCAAGGGTTCATCCTTCAACCAGCTACGCATGTTATTACTGTCACTTCAGCAGCGTCCTTTTGGTTCGAAGAACTAGAAAGGTCGCTCCAGAAAGAGACTTCCTATGAAAAAGTCATGGACAGAATTCACGCATTAAAGTTAGCTAATTCCTTTATATTGGATGCCGCCTTTCAAATAACGAAATTGGCGGCGAAAAACTCAGGTTTTGCTATTGTAGCGCGGAGGGCGCTTTGGCTAAAATCCTGGTCGGCAGATGTGTCGTCCAAGACTAAGTTGCTGAATATTCCTTTCAAGGGTAAGACCCTTTTTGGGCCGGAATTGAAGGAAATTATTTCAGACATCACTGGGGGTAAGGGCCATGCCCTCCCACAGGATAGGCCTTTAAGGCTAAGAACAAGTCTAATTTTCGTTCCTTTCGCAATTTCAGGAACGGACCGGCTAATAACTCCACTACCGCTAGACAAGAAGGTAACGCGGCCCAGCCCAAACCCGCTTGGAAGCCCATGCAAGGCTGGAACAAGGGTAAACAAACCAAGAAACCTGCTGCTGCTACCAAGACAGCATGAAGGGGTAGCCCCCGATCCGGGACCGGATCTGGTAGGGGGCAGACTATCTCTCTTCGCTCAGGCTTGGCCAAGAGATGTTCTGGATCCCTGGGCACTAGAGATAGTTTCCAAGGGATACCTGTTAGAATTCAAGGTACTTCCTCCAAAGGGAAGGTTCCACCTGTCTCGCTTATCTTCAGACCAGATAAAGAAACAGGCATTCTTACATTGTGTAAGAGACCTATCAAAGATGGGAGTGATAAACCCAGTCCCTTCCGGGGAACAAGGTCTAGGGTTTTACTCAAACCTGTTTGTGGTTCCCAAAAAAGAGGGAACTTTCAGGCCAATTCTGGATTTAAAGATATTAAACAAGTTCCTCAGAGTTCCATCCTTCAAGATGGAAACCATTCGGACAATCTTACCAACAATCCAGCAGGGTCAATTTTTGACTACCGTGGATCTAAAGGATGCGTATCTGCATATCCCAATCCACAAATCTCATCATCAGTTCCTGAGGTTCGCCTTTCTGGACAAACATTACCAGTTTGTGGCTCTTCCATTCGGTTTAGCCACCGCTCCCAGAATTTTCACAAAGGTGCTAGGGTCCCTTCTAGCGGTCCTAAGACCGAGGGGCATCGCTGTAGCACCTTATCTAGACGACATCCTAATCCAAGCGTCGTCTTTTTCCAAAGCAAGGGCTCATACAGACATTGTGTTGGCTTTTCTCAGATCTCACGGGTGGAAGGTGAACATAGAAAAAAGTTCACTGTCACCGTCCACAAGGGTTCCTTTTCTGGGAACAATAATAGATTCTGTGGAAATGAAGATCTTTCTCACAGACGTCAGAAAGACAAAGCTTCTAAAAGCTTGTCAAGTTCTTCACTCTATTCCTCAACCCTCCATAGCTCAATGCATGGAAGTAATAGGACTAATGGTCGCAGCAATGGATGTGGTTCCTTTTGCTCGAATTCATCTAAGACCATTACAGCTGTGCATGCTCAATCAGTGGAATGGGGACTATACAGACTTATCTCCCCAAATTCAAGTAGACCAGGTAACCAGGGACTCACTTCTCTGGTGGTTGACCTAGGATCACCTGTCTCAGGGAATGAGTTTCCACAGACCGGAGTGGGTCATCGTCACGACCGACGCCAGCCTCTTGGGGTGGGGCGCGGTCTGGGACTCTCTGAAAGCTCAGGGCCTATGGTCGCGGGAAGAGTCGCTTCTCCCGATAAACATTTTGGAACTAAGAGCTATATTCAATGCGTTCCTGGCTTGGCCTCAGCTAGCGGAAGCCAGGTTCATAAGATTTCAGTCGGACAACATAACGACTGTTGCGTACATCAATCATCAGGGGGGAACAAAGAGTTCCCTAGCGATGAAGGAAGTAACCAAGATAATCCAATGGGCAGGCGGACTATTTGAGTCGTAAGACTTTCCATCCGGGGGAGTGAGAACTCCATCCGGAGGTCTTTTCTCAGTTAACCCAATTATGGGGCATTCCAGACATGGATCTAATGGAGTCCCGTCAGAACTTCAAGATTCCTTGCTACGGGTCCAGATCCAGGGATCCCAAGGCGACTCTAGTGGATGCATTAGTGGCGCCTTGGTCGTTCAACCTAGCATATGTGTTTCCACCGTTTCCTCTCCTCCCCAGGCTCATAGCCAGGATCAAACAGGAGAAGGCCTCGGTGATTCTGATAGCTCTTGCGTGGCCACGCAGGACATGGTATGCAGACCTGGTGAATATGTCATCGGCTCCACCATGGAAGCTACCTTTGAGACAGGACCTTCTAGTACAAGGTCCATTCGAACATCCCAATCTAGTTTCTCTGCAGCTGACTGCTTGGAAATTGAACGCTTGATTTTATCCAAGCGTGGGTTTTCAAATTCTGTGATTGATACTATGGTCCAAGCCAGAAAACCTGTGACTAGAAAGATTTACCATAAAATATGGAAAAAATATATCTGTTGGTGTGAATCCAAAGGATTCTCCTGGAGTAAGATTAAAATTCCAAAGATTCTCTCCTTTCTCCAAGAAGGTTTGGATAAAGGATTGTCAGCTAGTTCTCTAAAAGGACAGATTTCTGCATTATCCGTCTTGTTGCACAAACGACTGGCAGCTTTGCCAGATGTACAAGCTTTTGTTCAGGCTTTGGTTAGAATCAAGCCTGTTTACAGACCCATGACTCCTCCTTGGAGTCTAAATTTAGTTCTTTCAGTTCTTCAAGGGGTTCCGTTTGAACCTTTACATTCCATAGATATTAAGTTACTATCTTGGAAAGTTCTGTTTTTGGTTGCTATTTCTTCTGCTAGAAGAGATTCTGAATTATCTGCTTTGCAGTGTGATCCACCCTATCTGGTGTTCCATTCAGATAAGGTTGTTTTGCGTACTAAGCCTGGTTTTCTTCCAAAAGTTGTTTCCAACAAGAACATCAACCAGGAAATAGTTGTTCCTTCTTTGTGTCCGAATCCAGTTTCAAAGAAGGAACGTTTATTACACAATTTAGATGTTGTTCGTGCTTTAAAGTTCTATTTAGAAGCAACAAAAGATTTTAGACAAACCTCATCCTTGTTTGTCGTTTACTCTGGTAAGAGGAGAGGTCAAAAAGCTACTGCTACCTCTCTCTCTTTCTGGCTGAAATGCATTATCCACTTGGCTTATGAGACTGCCGGACGGCAGCCTCCTGACCGTATCACAGCTCACTCTACTAGGGCTGTGGCTTCCACATGGGTCTACAAGAACGAGGCTTCTGTTGACCAGATATGTAAGGCAGCGACTTGGTCTTCTCTGCACACTTTTGCCAAATTCTACAAATTTGATACTTTCGCTTCTTCGGAGGCTATTTTTGGGAGAAAGGTTTTGCAAGCCGTGGTGCCTTCCGTTTAGGTAACCCGATTTGCTCCCTCCCTTCATCCATGTCCTAAAGCTTTGGTATTGGTTCCCACAAGTAATGGATGACGCCGTGGACCGGACACACCAATGTTGGAGAAAACAGAATTTATACTTACCTGATAAATTACTTTCTCCAACGGTGTGTCCGGTCCACGGCCCGCCCTGTTTTTTTTTAATCAGGTTGAATTTTTTTTCTTTATACACTACAGTCACCACGGCACCCTATAGTTTCTCCTTTTTCTCCTAACCGTCGGTCGAATGACTGGGGGGCGGAGCCAGAGGGGGAGCTATATGGACAGCTCTTGCTGTGTGCTCTCCTTGCCTTTCCCTGTGGGGGAGAACATTTCCCACAAGTAATGGATGACGCCGTGGACCGGATACACCGTTGGAGAAAGTAATTTATCAGGTAAGCATAAATTCTGTTTTGTTTTTTTATTTGCTCGCATTTGGCGGTGAAATGGTGGCATAAAATATACCAAAATGGGCCTAGATCAATACTTGGGGTTGTCTACTACACTACACTAAAGCTAAAATTAACCCTACAAGCTCCCTACAAGCTCCCTAATTAACCCCTTCACTGCTGGGCATAAAACACGTGTGGTGCGCAGCGGCATTTAGCGGCCTTCTAATTACCAAAAACAACCCCAAAGCTATATAAGTCTGCTATTTCTGAAAAAAGGGGATCCCAGAGAAGCATTTACAACCATTTGTGCCATAATTGCAGGAGCTGTTTGTAAATAATTTCAGTGGGAAACCTAAAGTTTGTTACAAATTTTGTGAAAAAGTGAACTTTTTTTTTCTTTGATCGCATTTGGCGGTGAAATGGTGGCATGAAATATACCAAAATGGGCCTAGATCAATACTTTGGGTTGTCTTCTAAAAAAAAAAAATATATATATATCAAGGGATATTCAGGTATTCCTGACAGATATCAGGGTTCCAATGTAACTAGCGCTAATTTTGAAAAAAATTGGTTTGGAAATAGCGAAGTGCTACTTGTATTTATTGCCCTATAACTTGCAAAAAAGCAAAGAACATGTTAACATTGGGTATTTCTAAACTCAGGACAAAATTTAGAAACTATTTAGCATGGGTGTTTTTTGGTGATTGGAGATGTGTAACAGATTTTGGGGGTCAAAGTTAGAAAAAGTGTGTTTTTTTCCATTTTTTCCTCATATTTTATTATTTTTTTTTAGTAAATTATAAGATATGATGAAAATAATGGTATCTTTAGAAAGTCCATTTAATGGCGAGAAAAACGGTATATAATATGTGTGGGTACAGTAAATGAGTAAGAGGGAAATTACAGCTAAACACAAACACTGCAGAAATGTAAAAATAGCCATTGTCATTAAGGGTAAGAAAATTGAAAAATGGTCCGGTCATTAAGGGGTTAAATTATTGTATACTACAACATAGTATCTTTGACATTACAGAATAACAAGCCAATTAAAACATGGATCCAGCTGAGATGACTACTCATATACAAACTCTCTATCAAAAAGTGGATGCTTTAACTGATGGCCTCAATACCCTCAAACAAGAAAACCAGGGACTGAAAACATATATTAAAGACTTTGTAGATAGTAGAACTCGTTTTCAGGAACCACAAGTTAGTCTCCCAGATTTATTCTCAGGGGATAGAAAACAATTTAGAGATTTTAAAAACTCTTGCCTTTTGCTGTATGGACTAAAACCATACACATATCCCACTGACAGAGTTAAGGTGATGACTACCATTTCCTATTTAAGAGCAGAACCCAGAAGTTGGGCTAATTCCTTTCTGGAGAAAAATGATGATATACTTAACTCTCTAGATTCCTTCTTTTCTGCCCTTGGTCAGCTTTATGATGACCCTTACAAACAACTAACCGCTGAAACTGCAATGCGCTCTCTTAAGCAGAAGAAAAAGAAGGGATGTAGAAGATTATATTGCAGACTTTAAGAGGCTAGCTACTGACACCCAATGGAATAATTTGTCGCTAAAAAAACAGTTTAGATTGGGGTTGTCAGAATCCATTAAAGATGAGCTCTCTCGCATTGAAATTCCTCACACTTTGGAGGAACTAATTAATCTCAGTATCAGTATTGACAGAAAGCTTAGGGAGAGACAACACGAGAAAGTTTATCATGAGTCAACACATAAGAAACAAAACCCTTCTTTACCTACACACTCACATGTTAAAAACACCACTGAACCTATGGAAATTGGTTTTCTTAAAGGCCCTTTAAGTAACCAAGAAAAAGTTAAGAAGGCGCTCCCAGAATTTATGCATGTACTGTGCATCAGAAGAGCATACTGTTAAAGCTTGTCCCATTCTCCAAAAACAGAATAAGGGTAAGAACTCCCATCCTTTTTATTCCTTAAATGTTGTATCTAACTCTGCAAGCTACTGTAACTTATGCCTTCTCTTGCAGTGGGATCAACTTCGAGTGAACATTTCAGGGATAATTGACTCTGGTGCTTCAGCCTCTTACATTGATGTGTGTTTTGCCACAAAAAATAAAATCCCACTTATCAAAAAAAAAGGCTCCTGTACCTTGAAGGGGAATTGATGGGGAGGTTTTGTCCTCTGGACCAGTGATTTACGAAACAATACCACTACTAGACATGTGCGCGGTCTAAAAATTCTTTTTGATTTTTTTTTTTTTTTTGCTCGGTTCGGTCGAATTAATTCGGTAATGCGTTCTTATTCCTTCCTATACCATTCGTAGTTTAGTTAATTTGTTCTTTCGGATGCATTCGTAACCGCAATTCGAATTTCGGACCGATACGTAATTTCAGTCCGATACGTAATTTCGGACCGATACATAATTTTGTTCCGAATTTATTTTCGGTCCGAATATTAATTTCTGACGTTTTTTAATTTCGTATACGATTCGGTTTGATTATTTCGGATACATTCGATTTGTTATTCTAATCGATTTGATATATTTAATCATATCAAATATTATTCTTAAATGAAATGTATTGTATTCCACTTTTAAATTACTGTAATATATATTAACAATAATAAATAAATGTAATATGTCATTTATTTTATTTTAAAGTTTTTAAACACTATCTTTATAATTAATTATTTATACTGTGCAGTGTGCAGCCAATCAGGCAGCCTGCAATTATGCTTGCATCACTCCTGCAGTCTGCACACTATAGCCACACCCATGTAACATATCTGATTCTTAAATTTTTTTGTGAGTTGAAGACTGAAGACAGAGAGCAGGTTGTTGGAGAGAATGTCTGAAATTGCTATTGTTCATGGAGGTGATAGGGGGGACATTAGAGATAGCGACAGTGTAGCTAGGGAGAGTAGTACTAGAGGTAAGGATAGGGACCGTGGAGAAGGTAATAGGGATAGTGATAGAGGTAGGGATAGGCGTCGGATTCATCATAGGGATAGGCAGTTTAGGGACCTAGTTGGTAGTACTAGTACAACTAGGGTAGGTAGGGACAAGGAGAGGCATGGTGAGCACACCAGTGCCAAAAAATATATTAGTAAGCGGAGGAGGCCACTTACAACAAGTTCCTCTGAGTCTGATGCTATTGAAGAGCGTGCTGCCACATCACCAAGGCACAGAGGGACAATTTTTACAGCCGATGAAAATTTGTGCCTAGTGTCAGCTGTGCTCAAAGTCAGGCACATTTTATTTTCATCAAGTGTTTGCTCGTCGGCCAAGCAAGCGGCATGGGACACTGTTTGCGATGCCGTCTTTGCAGTTGGGGGAGTGGAGCGTACAGCCGCCTGTGTCAAGCACCGGTAAGTTTTCAAAAACAATTTTCTTTTATAGTAAAAATAAACTAACTCTAGTTAGCCTGTGTGTACATACTACACAGGCCAAAATGTGTAAACAAAAGAAATACATTCAATTAATATTATTTTTCATTGTCATGGCATCTTTATTTGAAAAAGCAGGAATGTAAGTCAAGCTTAAAGCCAGGGATAGTAAACTCTGAAAATATATTTCATGATTCTGCTAGAGCATTTATTTTTTAATCAACTTTCTAATGACTCCTATTTTATTATTAATTAGTCTTTTTTCTCTTATCTTTATTTGAAATGGTAGCTTGATAAGTTAAGGACAGGACAGAGCCTGCCCATTTTTTGTTTTAGTACCCTGGCGAGCTTTTGAGATTGGTGGCAACTGGCAACATTTATTAAACCAATTCTGCACCTAAAAAATGCTCATTCCTGCTTTCAAATAAAGATTCCATGTGAATGAAGAAATAATGACTTACTATTAAATTATATAATTGTTTAAATTTTCATCTCTATCTTGAAATAAAATGTTTGGCCTAGATTTAGAGTTCGGCGTTAGCCGTGAAAACCAGCGTTAGAGGCTCCTAACGCTGGTTTTAGGCTACCGCCGGTATTTGGAGTCACTCAAAATAGGGTCTAACGCTCACTTTTCAGCCGCGACTTTTCCATACCGCAAATCCCCTTAGGTCAATTGCGTATCCTATCTTTTCAATGGGATCTTCCTAACGCCGGTATTTAGAGTCGTTTCTGAAGTGAGCGTTAGAGCTCTAACGACAAAACTCCAGCCGCAGGAAAAAAGCAGGAGTTAAGAGCTTTCTGGGCTAACGCCGGTTCATAAAGCTCTTAACTACTGTACCCTAAAGTACACTAACACCCATAAACTACCTATGCACCCCTAAACTGAGGTCCCCCCACATCGCCGCAACTCGATTACATTTTTTTAACCCCTAATCTGCCGACCGCCACCTACGTTATACTTATGTACCCCTAATCTGCTGCCCCTAACCCCGCCGACCCCTATATTATATTTATTAACCCCTAACCTGCCCCCCACAACGTCGCCGCAAGCTACTTACAATAATTAACCCCTAATCTGCCGACCGCAAAGCGCCGCCACCTACGTTATCCTTATGTACCCCTAATCTGCTGCCCCTAACACCGCCGACCCCTATATTATATTTATTAACCCCTAATCTGCCCCCCTCAACGTCACCGACACCTGCCTACACTTATTAACCCCTAATCTGCCGAGCGGACCTGAGCGCTACTATAATAAAGTTATTAAACCCTAATCCGCCTCACTAACCCTATCATAAATAGTATTAACCCCTAATCTGCCCTCCCTAACATCGCCGACACCTAACTTCAATTATTAACCCCTAATCTGACGACCGGAGCTCATCGCTACTATAATAAATGGATTAACCACTAAAGCTAAGTCTAACCCTAACACTAACACCCCCCTAAGTTAAATATAATTTAAATCTAACGAAATTAATTAACTCTTATTAAATAAATTATTCCTATTTAAAGCTAAATACTTACCTGTAAAATTAATCCTAATATAGCTACAATATAAATTATAATTACATTGTAGCTATTTTAGGATTAATATTTATTTTACAGGCAACTTTGTAATTATTTTAACCAGGTACAATAGCTATTAAATAGTTAAGACCTATTTAATAGTTACCTAGTTAAAATAATAACAAAATTACCTGTAAAATAAGTCCTAACCTAAGTTATAATTAAACCTAACACTACCCTATCAATAAATTAATTAAATAAAATACCTACAATTACCTACAATAAAACCTAACACTACACTATCAATAAATAAATTAAATAAAATTTCTACAAATAACTACAATTACATAAACTAACTAAAGTACAAAAAATAAAAAAGAACTAAGTTACAAAAAATAAAAACATATTTACAAACATAAGAAAAATATTACAACAATTTTAAACTAATTACACATACTCTAAGCCCCCTAATAAAATAACAAAGACCCCCAAAATAAAAAAATGCCCTACCCTATTCTAAATTAATAAATTTAAAAGCTCTTTTACCTTACCAGCTTTGAACAGGGACCTTTGCGGGGCATGCCGCAAGAAAATCAGCTCTTTTGCCTGTAAAAAAAAACATACAATACCCCCCCCCCAACATTACAAACCACCACCCACATACCCCTAATCTAACCCAAACCCCCCTTAAATAAACCTAACACTAAGCCCCTGAAGATCTTCCTACCTTGTCTTCACCTCAACAGGTATCACCGATCTGTCCTGGCATCCGGTGCTGAAGAGGTCCAGAAGAGGCTCCAAAGTCTTCCTCCTATCCGGCAAGAAGAGGACATCCGGACCGGCAAACATCTTCATCCAAGCGGCATCTTCGATCTTCTTCCATCCGGTGCGGAGCGGGTCCATGTTGAAGCAGCCGACGCGGATCTATCCTCTTCTTCCGGCGTCTCCCGACGAATGACGGTTCCTTTAAGGGACGTCATCCAAGATGGCGTCCCTCGAATTCCGATTGGCTGATAGGATTCTATCAGCCAATCGGAATTAAGGTAGGAATATTCTGATTGGCTGATGGAATCAGCCAATCAGAATCAAGTTCAATCCGATTGGCTGATCCAATCAGCCAATCAGATAGAGCTCGGATTCTATTGGCTGATCGGAACAGCCAATAGAATGCGAGCTCAATCTGATTGGCTGATTGGATCAGCCAATCGGATTGAACTTGATTCTGATTGGCTGATTCCATCAGCCAATCAGAATATTCCTACCTTAATTCCGATTGGCTGATAGAATCCTATCAGCCAATCGGAATTCGAGGGACACCATCTTGGATGACGTCCCTTAAAGGAACCGTCATTCGCCGGGAGACGCCGGAAGAAGAGGATGGATCCGCGTCGGCTGCTTCAACATGGACCCGCTCCGCACCGGATGGAAGAAGATCGAAGATGCCGCTTGGATGAAGATGTTTGCCGGTCCGGATGTCCTCTTCTTGCCGGATAGGAGGAAGACTTTGGAGCCTCTTCTGGACCTCTTCAGCACCGGATGCCAGGACAGATCGGTGATACCTGTTGAGGTGAAGACAAGGTAGGAAGATCTTCAGGGGCTTAGTGTTAGGTTTATTTAAGGGGGGTTTGGGTTAGATTAGGGGTATGTGGGTGGTGGGTTGTAATGTTGGGGGGGGTATTGTATGTTTTTTTTTACAGGCAAAAGAGCTGATTTTCTTGCGGCATGCCCCGCAAAGGGCCCTGTTCAGGGCTGGTAAGGTAAAAGAGCTTTTAAATTTATTAATTTAGAATAGGGTAGGGCATTTTTTTATTTTGGGGGTCTTTGTTATTTTATTAGGGGGCTTAGAGTAGGTGTAATTAGTTTAAAATTGTTGTAATATTTTTCTTATGTTTTTAAATATTTTTTTATTTTTTGTAACTTAGTTCTTTTTTATTTTTTGTACTTTAGTTAGTTTATGTAATTGTAGTTATTTGTAGAAATTGTATTTAATTTATTTATTGATAGTGTAGTGTTAGGTTTTATTGTAGGTAATTGTAGGTATTTTATTTAATTAATTTATTGATAGGGTAGTGTTAGGTTTAATTATAACTTAGGTTAGGACTTATTTTACAGGTAATTTTGTTATTATTTTAACTAGGTAACTATTAAATAGTTCTTAACTATTTAATAGCTATTGTACCTGGTTAAAATAATTTCAAAGTTGCCTGTAAAATAAATATTAATCCTAAAATAGCTATAATATAATTATAATTTAAATTGTAGCTATATTAGGATTTATTTTACAGGTAAGTATTTAGCTTTAAATAGGAATAATTTATTTAATAAGAGTTAATTAATTTCGTTAGATGTAAATTATATTTAAGTTAGGGGGGTGTTAGTGTTAGGGTTAGACTTAGCTTTAGGGGTTAATCCATTTATTATAGTAGCGATGAGCTCCGGTCGTCAGATTAGGGGTTAATAATTGAAGTTAGGTGTCGGCGATGCTAGGGAGGGCAGATTAGGGGTTAATACTATTTATGATAGGGTTAGTGAGGCGGATTAGGGGTTAATAACTTTATTATAGTAGCGCTCAGGTCCGCTCGGCAGATTAGGGGTTAATAAGTGTAGGCAGGTGTCGGCGACGTTGAGGGGGGCAGATTAGGGGTTAATAAATATAATATAGGGGTCGGCGGTGTTAAGGGCAGCAGATTAGGGGTACATAAGGATAACGTAGGTGGCGGCGGTCGGCAGATTAGGGGTTAATTATTGTAAGTAGCTGGCTGCGACGTTGTGGGGGGCAGGTTAGGGGTTAATAAATATAATATAGGGGTCGGCGGTGTTAGGGGCAGCAGATTAGGGGTACATAGGGATAATGTAAGTTGCGGCGGTTTACGGAGCGGAAGATTAGGGGTTAATAATATAATGCAGGGGTCAGCGATAGCGGGGGCAGCAGATTAGGGGTTAATAAGTGTAAGGGTAGGGGTGTTTAGACTCGGGGTACATGTTAGAGTGTTAGGTGCAGACGTAGGAAGTGTTTCCCCATAGGAAACAATGGGGCTGCGTTAGGAGCTGAACGCTGCTTTTTTGCAGGTGTTAGTTTTTTTTTCAGCTCAAACAGCCCCATTGTTTCCTATGGGAGAATCATGCACGAGCACGTTTTTGAGGCTGGCCGCGTCCGTAAGCAACTCTGGTATCGAGAGTTGCATTTGCGGTAAAAATGCTCTACGCTCCTTTTTGGAGCCTAACGCAGCATTTTTTTGGACTCTCGATACCAGAGTTAATTTTATGGTGCGGCCAGAAAAAAAGCCTGCGTAGCGTTAACAGCCCATCTACCGCCAAACTCCAAATCTAGGCCTTTGTGTTTACTATTTATTATCCATTTAAGGCCTTTTTTATAATATTTACAGAATTAAAGATGGAAACTTTGCCCCAAAAATACCAAATATATTCTTTTTTTGGATTGTATATATTTATAAATAAAGGCAAGGGATAAACTTTAATCCACTTTATGGGGCACAAAGTCAGATTCAAACGTAAAGGGACACTTAACCAAAATTATTTCTTTCATGATTCTGATAGAGCATCAATATTTTTTTTATCAACTTTCTAATGTACTCCTATTATCAAATTTTCTGTGTTCTCTTGGGGGTCAATGTATTAATGTGCGAGGGGAAATGATACGATGTAGCGTATCATGTCCGCCGCACATCGATAAATGACAGCTGCTTCATAACTTTTCCTGCGAGCCTCAGGGGCATGAAGCCCTGTATCGAGCTTGATAAATTAACCCCTTGGTAACTATCTCTTTATTGGAAAAAGAATGAATGTAAGCCTATGAGCCAGCCCATCCTTGGGTCAGTACCTGGGTAGTGCTTGATGATTGTTGGCTAAATGTTGCCACCAATCAGCAATCGCTATCCAAGATGCTGAACCAAAAATTGTTCCATTTCTTAAAGGGACAGTCTAGTTAAAATTAAACTTTCATGATTCAGATAGGGCATGCAATTTTAAACAACTTAAATTCCAATTTACTTCTATTATCTAATTTGCTCAATTATTTAGATATCCTTTGTTGAATAAATAGCAATGCACATGTGTGAGCCAATCACACAAGGCCTTTAGGTGCAGCAAATCAGCAGCTACTGAACATATCTAGATCTGCTTTTCAGCAAGTGATATCAAGAGAATGAAGCAAATTAGATAATAGAAGTAAATTAGAAAGTTGTTTAAAATGACATGCTCTTTCTAAATCAAGAAATAAAAAAATTGGCTTTCATGTCCCTTTAAGCTTTACAATTATTGACATTCCTTCTTTTTCAAATCAAGCTCCAAGGAGACTGACAAAATAAAAAAAAATAATAGTATTAAATTTTTATTAAAATTCTATGCTCTACCCGAATCTTGAAATAAAAAAATTGTCTTCAGTGTGCCTTTAAATATTCATTTATAAAAAAAAAATTATACTTATCAATTTATTATCAAATTCACTTTGAGCAGCGCCGTCCTCATGCTTTTCTCGTGCAGTTTTCTATACTCTCCACTGCACATTCAGCGTTGGTTGTAATATTTTTTAAGTCCAGGTATGTTTTTCTCATGCTGCAGTCTCACTCTTTCTAGTATGTGCATGACAGCATCAGACAAACATACCTGTCCTTATAATATAAATATCTTATTGTTAAAGGACCGCTCATGCTGCAGTCTCACTCTCTAGTATGTGCATGACAGCATCAGACAAACATACCTGTCCTTATAATATAAATATCTTATTGTTAGAGGACCGCTCATGCTGCAGTCTCACTCTCTAGTATGTGCATGACTGCATCAGCCAAACATACCTGTCCTTATAATATAAATATCTTATTGTTAAAGGACCGCTCATGCTGCAGTCTCACTCTCTAGTATGTGCATGACTGCATCAGACAAACATACCTGTCCTTATAATATAAATATCTTATTGTTAGAGGACCGCTCATGCTGCAGTCTCACTCTTTAGTATGTGCATGACTGCATCAGCCAAACATACCTGTCCTTATAATATAAATATCTTATTGTTAGAGGACCGCTCATGCTGCAGTCTCACTCTCTAGTATGTGCATGACTGCATCAGCCAAACATACCTGTCCTTATAATATAAATATCTTATTGTTAAAGGACCGCTCATGCTGTTTAATAAATAACATAATTAAGAAGTAGCTAGAGCTAATAAAAATACAATGCAATTCTAACACTTCATTAAAATGTATAGAATTATTTTTATACCAATTATATTTGTTTATGGTCACCTGTATATGTGACAGATATCATCCAATCACAGACTATGGGGCATATGTTGTATCAAGCTCCTGCAGGCTCACCAGAAACAGCAGTTATGAAGCAGCGGTCACAAAGACCGCTTCTCCATAACCTGTCCTCCTGCTCTGAGCAGGCGGACAAAACTCGCAACAATACAACCCGATCGAGTTGATTGACATCTCCCTGCTGGCGTCCTATTGTCCACGAATATGCAGGGGGCGGCGTTGCACCAGCGGCTCTTGTGAGCTGCTGGTGCAATGCTGAATCGGTCGAGCATATTGCTCGCCGTATTCAGCGAGCTCTGTCTGACCTGATCCGCACTGTCGGATCAGGTCCGCCAGACCTTGATAAATAATATGCCCTATATGTATACCCTGTGAGCTTCTGCACATGCTCAGGAAGTTATTACATAAAAAGACTGTAAATTAAATGTATATAAATGAAGTAAATTATTAAATGTATATATTTAAAAGGACATGAATCAATGTTTCTTCCACGATTCATATAGATAATAAAATTTTAATTAAATAACTTTCAAAATAACGTATATTATTTGATTATCTTCCTTCTCTTGTTATTATTTGTTGAAATTTTTTTCTAGGCAAGCTTTGGAGCAGCAGAGAAGCTATTTTCTCGCTGTTGATTGGTGGCTGCACAGTGCATATACATATATTTCAATTTTGATTGGCTCACCCAGGTGTTTTGTTAGAAATTATTCGTGCATTGCTGCTCCTTCAATAAATGATACCAAGAGAATGAAATTAATTAGAAAATCAAAGTAAATGCGAAATGTTTGGAAAATGATATCCTCTATCTGAATCAGGCAAAATATTTTGTTTTCTTTTCATGTCCCCTTAACTTTCCAAATATCTGATCTAGCTGATTCAGAATCGGAAAACTTTATTTTCACTTTATAGTCCATTTCAATGTATAACAGATAAGCAAAGACTGTACTAACTTTACAAAAAAAAACCCAATTTATTTGTTACATAACTAAATTTTACATTCATATAAAACAACAATAACCTGTGAACTTATATATAAAAATCTGTGGTAAAGGTCATTCATTTCCAATAGCTCCGCTGGTATTCTTTGGATGTATCTGATGCAAAATGTAAGAAATCCTTATTTTCAAATAAAGTCAGTATAGTTTATCAATAACCAAAAATATGTTTTCATTTTATTTATAGGTATTATGATTGCAGGGCCATTGTAAAAAAGAAAATGTCATTGATGCACTCCACAAAGAGAGTGCGTTTTAACAGTTGGGAGATGGAGATGCGGGACAAGCTTCTTGAAGAGGCTGTTGTCACTGTAGAAGGAAGTGTCACTGGAGAAGGAAGCTCAAGTAGGAGAGACGAATCTGTCCGGGAAAAGAGAGCTGGTGAGTAAAATTAAATATATGATTATTTTGATTACTTTGCATGGGTGTGGAAATAAAAAACAAAAAAAAGGGAATAAAGTGGAATACAAGACAATCGATTTATCCTTTAGCTATTACAATTTACCTTTTTTTTTAAAAATAAAAATAAAGAAAGACCCGTATCTGTAAGGCAAAAAAATCATGTATGACGGGAGTTACATTCTAGGCATCATACACAGTTACATAAACATATTTCATAACTCAATTTCCATCATCCACATACATTTCTTGTGTATGTGAATTGTGAATGTGAAAGATGGAATATTAATGCATCTGGCATAGTTGTATATGACAGAATCAAAATCACACTTTATATAAGTCCGGTGAGGTAGCTTGATTGTCAAAATGCTCAAATGAGTACCATTACATTTCTTAATAATAACAACTATAACTATTCTATTGCCGATATTTTCAAATTTTTAGAGCGAGCGCTGAAAATGACCTTCAAGACTTTGAGTACCACTGTGAGAAAGGCGCTATATAAATAATAATTATATATATATATCATCCTTCTCCCTCACCATGGCCCTTCTTTTGTGTTCCCCTCACTCCCCTATGCCCCTTCATTTGTTGTTCCTCTATATCCTTTTTCCTCATGTCATCTTTCTTCTCTTTCCCTCCCAAGGCCCTTTTTTTTGTCTTTCCCTACCTCACCAATACCTGAATTTTATATGCTGTGGCCTTTGCATCCTTTTTTCTGTAATGTGACTTCAAATATTTAAAATATAAAAAATCGACCATGACATTAAATGCCTATTATGGTCTATTGTCAAGATGTTCTATATATATTTCACTATTTCACTACCTGGCCTGTATAGGTTTTTTTTTTACATTATGATTCATTCATCACTAACAACTTTTGTTCACTAATACACGCACGTGTTAGACTTACCTGTCTCTTATCCTTGATGTTTTCAAGATCCACGAAAATACTCTGCAGGCCAATCATCAGCCCCAAGCACGTCTCAGCCAAGTTCTGGTAAGTACCTAAATAAGGAATACAAAGTAGGTTTTAGAATAAAAAAAAATGGATTGAAGATTAGATTTCTACTCCCAGAGTATTACATTCAAATAGTAGTAGTACCCTGTCCCAGTTCCCTAGCCCATCACTAATAACTATTGTTCACTAATACACGTGTTAGACGTCTCTTATCCTTGATATTTTCCAGATCCACGAAAAAACTCTGCAGGGCGATCATCAGCCCCAAGCACTTATCATCCTAGTTCTGGTAAGTATCTAAATAAGGAATACAAAGTAGGTTGTAGAATAAAAAAAATGGATTGAAGATTAGATTTCTACTCCCAGAGTATAACATTCAACTAGTAGTAGTACCCTGTCCCAGTTCCCTAGCCCATCACTAATAACTATTGTTCACTAATACATGTGTTAGACTTACCTGTCTCTTATCCTTGATATTTTCCAGATCCACGAAAAAACTCTGCAGGGCGATCATCAGCCCCAAGCACTTATCAGCCTAGTTCTGGTAAGTATCTAAATAAGGAATACAAAGTAGGTTGTAGAATAAAAAAAATGGATTGAAGATTAGATTTCTACTCCCAGAGTATTACATTCAAATAGTAGTACAATGTCCCAGTTCCCTAGCACATCACTAATAACTATTGTTCACTAATACATGTGTTAGACTTACCTGTCTCTTATCCTTGATGTTTTCCAGATCACCGAAAAAACTCTGCAGGGCGATCATCAGCCCCAAGAACTGATCAGCCTAGTTCTGGTAAGTATCTAAATAAGGAATACAAAGTAGGTTGTAGAATAAAAAAAAATGGATTGAAGATTAGATTTCTACTCCCAGAGTATTACATTCAAATAGTAGTAGTACCATGTCCCAGTTCCCTAGCCCATCACTAATAACTATTGTTCACTAATACACGTGTTAGACTTACCTGTCTCTTATCCTTGATGTTTTCCAGATCACCGAAAACACTCTGGAGGGCGATCAGCCCCAAGCACGCCTCAGCCTAGTTCTGGTGGTAAGTACCTAAATAAGAAATACAAACATAGGTTTTAGAAAAAAAACATGTATTGAAGGTTAGATTTTTACTCCCAGAGTATTACATTCAAAATGTATCCTGTCCCAGTTCACTAGCCCTGTTACCTTTTTCTTGGCAAGTTACTTTCCATGATCAAGTGTTGTGCTTAAAGATATAATGAACCAAACATTTTTCTTTCATGATTTCATACTAGAATCTGCTAGAACAGCAAATTAACCTACTTAATTACAGTATTTGATAATCAATTTTTCTTTGTTCTATAATATTATCTTTATTTTACAAAGCAATAATGTAAGCCTGGTCCACGTTTTTTTTTTTTTTTTTCCAACCCATGCAAAATATTGAAAGTCAAATATTTGTTTAATTATCCATTGTATCGCGATTTTCATATAATGACTTTCATTAGCCTGATAAGGATTCTGCCGGCCATCCACTTGTTGCGACTATCAGCTGACCATTCTCAGCTAAATGTATGGCACACTATTCACCTTTTCATTAAATATTTTTTTTTTTAATGCTTTACCATTTTTTAAAAAAAATGTAATATTCAAAATAAATATTGATGTCTTCACACAAACTTATTATCTATAATTTAGTATACCTTGGCTTGTGCTGATTTTATTCTCTATTTAACAGTGTTAGTAACTCGGATTCGGATCCCACCAGTAGCAGCCTTCAGAAGTGGAGAGATGCCCACTACTCCTCCACGTAAGTTATAACAAACTGAAAATATAAACAAACAAGACAGGCAATAATTATCTGGACATTTTATGTCATTAAGCCTTTACTATATCAAAAATAATCAGCTACAAATGATTTATAACGCAATTTTTCTACAAATAAATTTGTTAAAGGGATACTAAACCAAATTTTTTTCTTTCATGATTCAGATAGAGCATGAGATTTTAAGCACCTTTCTAATTTACTCCTACTATCAATTTTTCATTGTTCTCATGCTATCTTGATTTGAAAAAGCAGTACTGTAAGCTTTAGAGCCGGACCATTTTTTGTTCAGCACCTGGGTAGCACTTTCTGATTTGTGGCTAAATGTAGCAAACCAATCAGCAAGCTCTACCAAGGTGCTGAACTAAAAATGGGCCGGCTCCTAACCTTTTATTAATGCTTTTGCTTTTTCAAATCAAGATTACATGAGAACAAAGAAAAATTGATAATAATAGGAGTAAATTAGAAAGTGGCTTAAAATTGCATGTTCTATCAGAATCATGAAAGAAAAGATGTGGGGTTAGTATCCCTTTAATTGAATATAACTTTTATTTAAATTTGACAGAGAGATAAAATCGGTCCATCCTGGATATTAAAATATATTTGAGCGAATAATGTATAATAAAAGTTTGTGGATAGTCTGTTGCTGTATTTTTCTTAGATATTATGGAAGAAATCTTTTAGCGAGAGTCTTTCTATGTCTGTACAACATGTCGACAAATACATTGGTTTTCATACAACAAAATAATATTTGATTACTGTTTCATCTATTTCAGAACTAAGCTGCATTTCTGCAGGTGGAAGCCATAGCAGTCAACTGCATTCACCTGTTCTTTGTGCAGAGGGAAGTCCTGTTGTAAATATTCAACCAACATGCTTTCACCATCGTCATCTGTCATCGTTGACCAAACATCAACAGAAGACCATGCCCCCATTGTGGATGAGCAGACAGCCCAAACTCAACCACCTCAACTGGAAGAACAACATCGGTATAGCCGGACGGAAGAATTACTTCTGGAAAATTTACTGGCAACTAAAAAATTAACAAAAGCGGTCAACAATATGAGAAAAGATGTCCATAGACACATAGACAGGGCATTAGCCCGTGTCAACAGAGATCAGAGGCAAGCAATTGATCAAATGCACGAATCCATCTTGGATGCAATTTATCTGAATCTACACAATGTTTCATGACCTGAAACATAGATAGAACTTTATTATATAACTTAATTTTATGACTCAAAATTGTGATACTTATATTATTTTACAAAGTTTAAAAATTGAAAGTTACATTAAAACCTTCTTTATGAGCAGCACTCCATGCCGGTTTAATAAAAATCCCTCAAAGTCAAGTCTACAGTTTTTCTTTAGTATTCTCTGAAAAACATGAGAAAGAAACAGAATATTTTATTAAAAATGTAAATAAATGATGGAATGTGGATTAAGTGGTAAATTTAAAAGTCACTCACTTGTTTGTGCCTCTGTGCAAAGCATTACTATTATTGTATTTTTTTTTTTCTTATGAGGAGCGGACTTCCAGAATGACAACACTGTCCTAGAGATTAACCATATTTTTTTGCGTATGGTAGCAGCTGGCTGATTGTTCAATCTATATTTTTTTGTAGCACTAATATTTTTTCTTAGTGCACAAAAATATTATTCTTAGTTGTAATTCAATTTTTTTTTTTTCTTAAACATTAAGACAATAATTTTGGATAACAGTCTCCAAAACTCCCACTAACTAATAAAAAAATGTGTGGCTTAACTTGAACTGTAACTAATGTGTGACAATGCTTACAACAGAAACTTTTTGTGTAACGTGTAAATATGTGTTAACAATTGTAAAATTATGATGAAGGTGCACTTATTAATTATAAATGATTGAAAAAAAAATGGATACACTAATACAAATGCTTGAGCAAGCTTGTTTAGGCTAAATCAATATCTAAAAAATAACGAAAAATATAAAGAAAGTCAATAGAAATTTGAAATTGTAATAAAATCAACCATCACACCCTTGGGAAGTAAAATCGCTGTCAAATAGAAATTTATTTTTGGTTCGCCATTCAATGACAAATCATCACATAACATTTCAATGTTTATTATGAAATATTTAAGGTTGAAGGTCACATGACGTTACCTTCAAATTACTAATATAACTCAAAATAATTGGATTTTTGGGCCTTAGCTTTTAAGTTTAAATGATTTGGAATTTGTTTTACATTTTGGATGGATACCCTGCTGTAGTGGGAATAAAATATATTATGTCTCAAAGAGGGGTAGAAAATTTTGAATTTGGGAAGTTACTTGATTGATGACCTCTAGCTAACTACAAAATATCATCCAAATAAGAGATCTTTTGCTTTAGGAGCCATGATGATTTGTCATGTAATGACAACCAGCAAAGCCGGATTAGCCTAACGGGATACTAGTAAATGTATTGTTGGGCGGGAGCAGCTATGGCTAGAAAAGCTAGAATTTAAAGTGCTGATTAATGGATGTAATTGGGCTTTACAGTGCATATAGCAAGAATATGTGGAAAAAATTAATTAAAAAATTATATACTATAATTTGGAAAAAAAATATTGTGGGGAAGGAGTATCCCAGTAATCTCACCTTTGTGAAAAATTGCATGTGTGCATTATACTGAGTGGATGGAAAATAGGGCTGTTCGCCCAATTTTCCAGGGATGATTTTAATTCCCAGTCCAGTACTGACTGGCACACTGCACAAGTGGGTCAGCAGGAGATTATATCCACTTTTTAATCTGAATCAAAGCTGAGAGCTGGGTAACCCAACTTTGGAAGATTTATTTTTAAAAATGTCATCTGCTCCAGGAGATGGGGGGACAACTGTGCACAATGAGGTGAAAGTGTATTTCCTGTGATTGAAAATACACGTTCACTGTGGACGCTGGTTGGGGGACAGGAAAGTAGCTCTTGGGCTACCACAGACAGGACAGGCCACAAATACCTCTTTTCATCCCAAAATGTCAAGGGATCAGTACTGGGGGGGCAGGGGAAGTTGAGATAGGTAAAGCTTAACCGTGTCGGCAGCATTGCTCTCTTTCATCGGGGGATCTCTAATGTCTCCAACCAATGTGCCCAGTGTATCAGCCCAAAAAGTAGCTGCTGTGGTGGGACGAGGACAAGCAGCAGTGCTAGAGCTTTTGGGTGACAGAGTCTCACTATCAGACTCTTTCATCTCTTCATCTTCCTCTACAGGTGACATTTTTTGTTGTCTATCATGCACCCTCTGTATCAATTTGTCCCGCCATGAGGTCAAGGTATTTGTACGGAGTGCGATTTTTTCCTTTACTCTAGGATCACAAAGTGTGGCTAGCATGTAGTGAGGGCTACTGTTGATGCACTCTTTTACGCGCCAAGTCAGTTGATCCTTCAACCTCCTTACAAGGGCAGCAACATCATCATGAAGATTACCACCAGGCAATACTTCCCTATTAGTAAGGAAATTATCTAATAGGTTAGAGAGGTGAGTGAAGAGGGGAATGACTTGTGCCAGGCTAGCGTTCTCTTGACTTAAATTTTCTGTCACCGCCCGAAAAGGTGTGAGGACTGCCACTACCTGTTCAATCATGGCCCAGTCATCCCTGCCCAGTGGTCTGTCAATGCCAATGGAATGTTTGTATGCCATTGCATGGATTGCCTTTTGCTGTTCAAATATACGCTCCAGCATATCTAATGTGGAGTTCCATCTAGTACTCACATCTTGTTTGAGCCGGTGCTCTGCAAGTCCAAAAATTTTCTGTTCCTGCCTAAGGAGATGGCTATCTTTGACACTATGATGGAAGTGGCCAGCTATTTTTCGGCAACACTCAAAAAGTGTTGCCAACCTTCCAGTATCGTGATCGAGGGCAACCTTAACAACAAGATGCAGTACATGTGCCGAACAGCGTATACCCACAAACCCGCCATCCCGTAGTGCCTTTAGCATATTGACTGCCACATCGGTGACAACAAAACCCATTTGTGCCTTTGTCCCTGCCTGCTCTCCTAGCCACTGAGCCACCATATTATTCAGTACATGTCGGATGTTCTGTGAGGTGTGCTGATGATCCATCACCTCAGCATGCAGGAGAAAGGAGTGGTACCCCTTGGCTACTGCACCAGTCACTGAGTCTGAGGTTTTTGAGCCTGAACTTTTGGCTGATATAACTGGTGGTGACACATTTGGCAGCCACCAATGTGCCGTCAAAGACAGGAAGGCATGTTGGCCACTAGGAGCACTCCATAGGTCAGTGGTGAAGTGCACTGACTGTCCAGCAGCCTTTACCAGCTCCTCCGTCTAAACAACAACGCATGATCTGTAAAGTGAGGGAATTACAGATCTACTGAATGTGGTATGAGAAGGAACTTTATAATGGGGTACAACTGCCTCCATAAGTTGTTTAAAGGGGTCCCCTTCCACCATATTTAAAGGAACGCCTCCAACCGCTATGAGCTGGCCAATGAGGCGTGTAATTTTTCGCACCTGCTGTCTTGAAATCCGACTGGAATGTACACCAAATTGCTCCATTGTGGGCTGGGTGGATTTCATGGGATGTTGGCTGACACTGATAGCAGCTGCACCAGAAGAGGCATGATCACCATGCCCCTTGTGATTCCTACTGGTGGTGACTGTGACACTGCTAGTAGTAGTTCCCCTAGTAGTGCTGGCTGGAGCAGAGACACCACTTTCTTCCCTTAACACCACTGGCTTGTGATGGGTGCGAAGGTGTTGGTTCATTCCTGAATTGGTCAGATACCCCAACACTCTACCCCGGCTGACTTCCCTACCACACAATTTGCATTTGGCTTGGCTACCATCACCAATAGCCTCAAAATGCTGCCACACTTGTGCACGACGGGTACCTTTGCCACTGTGCAGTGAAGAATCTTTTGTGACAGTTTCTTTGGCCGCACATGCTGTAGCAACTTCTTTTCTTTTTGTTATTTCATGGCCTTCTCTCTGTGATGTAACAGGAGTAGGCCTAAACATTGAAGGGATGGTGGGAATGTAGGAGGTTAGTGGCCTACCAGTAGTGGCGGGTGCACTAACTACAATCTGGCTGGGAGACTCAACACAAGCTATTGGAGAGCTCAGTGACACTCGTGGTGACGATGTTGGAGACGGAGAGGAATACAAATCTATAGAATACTGTGAATGATGGGTAGGTGAATAGTGAATTTGATCATCTGGTTCAAAATTATAAGATGATGCTGATTCGTCCATGTCAGTAAACATGGATTTATCACTAGCGACATATGTTGGGGAGCCCTCTTCTCCCTGGTGACTACTGGTGCCCTCTTCACATATATCAATAGCAGATGGGCTATCAGTAATGTTGGCACTGGCAGTAGCAGTGGTGGTGGCAGCAGTATCAGCATGAGAAATTTTGTCTTCCTCATACTCAAATACTTCACGTTTGGGCTGCTTAAATGAATGTTCGCTGGAAAAAGCCTGCGTTGGTACTGTTTGGCTTTTACTGTAAAACATTTTAGTTGGCAACACGGTACTAGAACTGGACATAGCAGAGGTGGTGACACAACTGGCACTAGTGATTGTACTAGTTGTTTTGGGGGGAAGCTCGGGAAAATTAAGACGCCGACGAAATGCAGACTGCTTCCTGGTCTCAGAGGAGGACCTATCAACCCTGCTAGAGGATTGTGAACTTGAATTTTTACTTACAGCCCTTTGAAATTTAGAGGGTGGACTCAGATGACTACTAGTACTACCGCTAGTGAGTCTACGAGTGATTTGACTACTGCTGCTGCTAGCTCTGCTTGAACCAGTAAACTTTACCTGAGGCAGCTTCATTTGCCTCTCCTTTGTAGTATCAGGTCTATTGTGAGACCTAAATGATGTTTCACGTGTGGAGGGTGGATGAGAAATGTCTGTGCCTGGCAATGAGGATGTGGATTCTGTGGAAGGATTTGACACAGACAGTAACGGTACACATGTAGTGTCACTGGTGGTTACTGTGTCACTGCTACTGGTTGTTTGAGGAACATGAGGTGGGGGAGGACTATCCATTATAAATAGGTAGTTGTCTATATATATTAAAAAAATTAAAATTGAAAAAATAAATAATACTAATTATTAGTATAAATTTAGCCAATAATAGAGATTGGATAATGTGTCTAGTTCTGATGATGCTGATGTGTTCCAAAAAAAATATAAAATAAAAATAACTAAAGGACAAGTGTGCCTGCTGTAATGTAATATAGGAAGACAGCAAAGCAAATAAAGATAGAACTCTGATAAACAGACAAAAAAATGAAATGAAATTGTGTGTGGATATATATAAAAAATGATGACTAGTATACATACACACACACCTAAAAAAATCCTATGCAAAAATAAGAAATGTGCCTGTTATATTATATACATTTACAGCGCAGAAAATCAATTAAACTACAGTAAAAAAAAAAAAAAAAAATGTAATTAAATTGTGTGTGGATATCTATCTATCAAAAATGATGAGTAGTACATACACACACACCAAAACAAATCCTATGCAAAAATAAGAAATGTGCCTGTAATGTTATATACGTTTACAGCGCAGAAAATAAATTATACTACAGTTAAACAAACAAAAAAAAAATGTTTTTAAATTCTGTGTGGGGATATCAAACTACAAATGAATAGTATACATACACAGTCACACACACACACACAACAAATATTAGATTTATCCACAAAGAGTAAATAAGGGTGATGTCTGTGTCTTTTGCTGATGTGTTCAAAAATAAAAAAAATCCTATCATCAGTCAGCAACCAACCTGTGTGCCTGTTATCTAACTTTAAAGTTTAAGTCAAGACAGCACACACACACACACAGCAATAACTAAATCTCTGTCTTAAACAAAAAAAACAAAATAATTGCAGTGAGCTCAGCTCAGCTCATTACAGATAGAACTCCAAAAAGTCACACAAGACAATCAATAGAATAGTACACAATTATAATATTTATTTTTAACTAACTATACTAAGCTAACTAACTACTAGTACTCTAGTGAGAAGTTTTAAATAATAACAATTATTAATGCAAGAACTATAAGATAAAGAAATCTAATATATTTGACTGTTGTAAAACTTTCTCCTCTCCCTTGAGTCACAATTTCAGCCAAAAATAATAATATAATAAGCACAAATACGCAGACCAGTAAATCTCTAGGACACTGTGCCTTCTTCTCTTCTTCTGAAACTGTTCAACTTCACAACAAGTTCAGGGATTGTCTTCTGCTGCAATGCTGACACCAGAATGGAAGTCTGAGATAAAGCACAGCCCTTGAGGAAAAGCTATTGCTAGCACATTGCACTGCGTGTTACAGTAATCCAACCCACAAAATTATAATAATATTAATTATTGGACCAGAAAACTATCACTGTGACAGTAATCCAACCCCCCCCAAAAAAAGGAATGATCTGATTGGACAAGAAGATATATGACACTACACTCATTTTAATAAACTAATCAATTTGAATCGATTCGTTGTCACTCGTTATTACTAGTATACCATGCTAGTCCAAAAACCAAAATAAATATTTTATATTTTCATTTGTTCAATAAATAATTACATAATCATTCAGATCTCACTTTCTTCTAACTATTTTGTGGTTCTTTGGATTTAATAATAAGATTTATTTGAAGAAATCATTTGAAAACTGCGCCACGCGCACGTCCGAATAACGAATATATCGGAACAAATTGAATTTTTCGGAACAAATGCATTCGGATTAGTAGTTAAGTAACGTTACGTCACGTGTAACTAAAAATCGAACTGCGCCACACACATCCGAATGAAAAAGAATATCAATACGTCCAAACGATTAGAAGATTTCGGAACAGAATGCATTTCCGATTAGTACACGTCACATGTAAAATTGTAAATAAAAAAATCAATTCAATGCGCCACACACATCCGAATCACAACGAATACGTCCGAACGATTCGAAGATTTCAGAACAAATTCATTCGGATTAGTTTCTTTCGGAAACCATTTAATTCGGATATTCGAATCGGCCCGAAGCTCCGAATTATACAAAATTTGGATGAATTTGTATTCGGAACGAAACGAATCACACATGTCTAACCACTACTATCCACACCAGATCACCATAGGGAGTACATTTCCTTTGATGTCATTACATCACCTGTCTTCCCTCTTATTCTAGGCCTACAATGGTTAAAACTACATAACCCTCTGATATCATGGTCCAGTCTCACTGTATAGCTTAATTCTGATTACTGATTACCCACTTGTTACCCTACTTCTCTCTTACAACCTCCTCAAACTTCCACTGATATAGAGATACCTAATGTTTATGCCGATTTTAAAGATGTTTTCAGTAAAAAAGAATCCCAAAACCTACCGCCGCATCGTAAATATGACTGCCCTATTGATTTACTCCCAGGTGCAGTCATACCCTGCGGTCATGTGTTCCCGCTGTCTAAACCTGAACTGGAACACTTAAAATCCTATATTGAGGAAAATATAGAGAAGGGTTTCATAAGACCATCTACTTCCCCCGCTGCTGCCGGTATGTTTTTCGTAAAAAATAAAGATGGCAGTTTAAGACCCATAGTGGATTACCGGCAGTTGAACAAGGTTACTGTTAAAAACCGGTATCCTTTGCTACTTATCCCAGAGCTAATTGAGCGTTTGGAAGGTGCCAAGGTCTTCACTAAACTTGACCTACGAGGCGCGTATAATCTCGTTCGTATGAGGGCTGGAGACGAATGGCTGGCGGCGTTTCGTACTCGCTACGGCTTGTACGAATACACCGTCATGCCATTCGGTCTCTGCAACACCCCGGCAACCTTCCAGCACTTTATTAACGATATCTTTAAAGATATTCTTGACACCTATATAGTGATTTATCTGACGATATTTTGATCTATTCAAAAACACTAGAAGAACACACAAAACACGTCAGACAGGTATTATCACGCCTACGCTCTCATTCTTTATATGCTAAAGCCGAAAAATGTATATTTCATACAAAACATATCACCTTTCTTGGTTATCAGATTTCGGAATTTGGCATACAGATGGACGACTCTAAAATCACGACCATTCGACAGTGGCCAGAGCCAATTAATAAGAAACAGGTACAAAGCTTTCTAGGTTTTGCAAATTTTTACCGAAAATGTATAAACAATTTTGCAGCAATTGCCAAACCACTTACCAACCTCACAAAATCAAACATTAAGTTCCTCTGGACTGCTGACTCCCAAAAGGCATTCAATCTCCTAAAACAAAAATTCACCTCTGCACCTATATTACGCTACCCAAATAACCAACTCCAATACGTATTGGAGGTCGATGCCTCCGATTACGCTATTGGAGCTGTTGTTTCACAAAGAGAACACCTGAAGAAACCTCTACACCCTGTAGCTTTTTATTCAAGATGCTTGACGGTTCCTGAGTTGCACTACCCTGTGGGTGATAAAGAGTTACTGGCTATCAAGGTTGCCTTTGAACAGTGGCGTCATCTCCTTGAGGGAGTCACATATCCGACCATAGTGTATACCGATCATAGGAACTTACAGTTCCTAAAATGTACAAAAACCCTCACTGCACGACATGTTCGTTGGAATCTGTATTTTTCCAGATTTGATTTCCTCATCACTTACAGACCAGCTACTAAGAACAAGAAGGCAGACGCTCTGTTACACCTGCCTACTACTTTGGTTCTCTCTCTTCCAAAAGAATCTGTAATTCCCGAGAACAAATACCTATTGTTTCTCATTGATTCCATTCCATACTTAAGAGAAGAACAACATAAAGATCAAACCAAGCCTCTTCAACAGCTACAAGTGAAACAGGATTCCCTTTATTACTTTGATGAGAAGTTATATGTACCCCCTTTGATATTACATTCCGCTCACAAATCCTTATTCGCTGGACACACTGGAATCCATAAGGCACAGGAGCTTATTAAAAGGTAATATTGGTGGCCTGATATGAATACCAACATAACAAAGTACATTAACACCTGTTCAGTTTGCGCCACCACTAAAAGATCGAAACATAGGCCCTATGGGTTACTCATGCCTTTACCCACTCCAACACGACCTTGGGCAGACATAGCCTTGGATTAGGTTGTTGATCACCCAATATCCTCTAATAACACTACTATCCTTGTCGTGGTTGACTTTTTCAGTAAGATGATACATCTGATACCCTACCACAAGCTACTTACTGCTGCCGAAACTATACATTTGCTCCTACTACACGTCTTTAGACTTCATGGTCTCCCTCGACGAATCTTAACAGACCGTGGCTCTCAGTTTACTAGTTCTCTCTGGACGGAATTTTGCAAGATTTTCAGTATTGACAAAAGACTTTCAACCTCTTATCACCCTCAGACTAATGGTCAGACTGAAAGGTCTAATCAAAGCATTGAACAATTTCTAAGGCCTTACTGTCATTCCGACCAACACACTTGGTCTCAACACCTGCCCTATGCTGAATTTACCTTCAACAACACAGTACATTCCACAACCAACCAGACTCCATTCTTCATTAACTATGGATTCCATCCAACATTTCAACTACTACCCCAAATCAGTTTGCTACCATATATCGGTGATCTATCAAGTTCCATCACTTCCAATTTTGCAAAAGTCAGCACCACTATTGAACAAGCAAAAACCAAACAGAAACATTATTACGACCTAAGAAGGATGGCTCCACCACATTACTCCCTTGGAGATCTAGTTTGGTTGTCAACCAAAAACTTGCATCTCAATACTCCTAGCAAGAAACTTTCACCATTATTCATTGGTCCTTTTCAGATAATCAAAATCATAAATGAGAATGTCGTTCGTTTTCAGTTACCCAGCACTCTGAAAATACACCCTGCATTTCATGTTTCCCTACTGAAACCCTACCGATCTGTACGAGATCCCACTTCACGCCAATGTATACCTCTTGTTTCCATTGATCCCAATGTTGAATATGAGGTTAAATCCATACTCGACTCTAGACTGTTTTGGGGTAACTTACAGTATCTGATAAGTTGGAAAGGCTACACTTCAGAACATGACTCTTGGGAGCCCGCTGTTAATATTTCTGCCCCCAGACTCATCTCGCTCTTCCATCAGCGGAATCCGGATCGTCCACATCCCTGATCCACAGGAGTGGCTCATTTGGGGGAGCAACCTGTCACGATTACATATTGCCTAACAACAACCCTGTTACTTTTACTGAGACTATGCCTTTAATTGTCTGATCAGTTCACCTGCTACGCTATTAAAGCCTCCTCCCCCCTCTCCACTTTGCTTGTTATTGTTTTCCACTAACCATAGTGTGATTCAAATGGAGCTCTAGTATTTTGTTACCTCTTGGGAATTCAACTAATTACCAACCTTTCCGGAATCACCAACTCCTCCTGCTGTAACCAGCCTACCTCTCTTGATATTGGATTGACTCTTTGCTCAGCTGTTGCTGTCAGCTTGCTCCATACAGCTGATTCTTCCGCCCTGCATCGTGGAGCTGTGATGTCACAAGCCAATCTGTCGGCTCCAGACCTGCAACTGCTTCTCCGCTACAAGCTGTGAGATTTCTCTACAGATTTCCAAATCTTTTGTTTACCCTCCAGGTACTATTAGTAACCACATGCCTTATTACAAGCTGCTATCTCTGCTACAATACCTCCTACCCAAATTTACTCATATACTTATGATATATTATGTGTCAGGTCTATATTGACATAGTAGCTATTTTTTATGTGTTAACACTGTTTATTTTTTCTCTGGTTATAGACACGGTTTTTCTGTTGTTCCTCCTGTATTCATTTACTTGAGACAGCTATAGAAATATCTAATGCTATTTTTCCTTATAAGAAATTGCTAAGTTTTTACTTGGATTCTGACATTACTTCTTTTAGTAATTTATGTTATTATCCAGTTTAAACCTTGCTACAATTGCTATACTCTCAGCAGTTGTGATTCATTTAAATTATTGTATACTACAACATAGTATCTTTGACATTACATGCACACAGTCTACTCAGTCATGTCTAATAACAACTTAAATATTACAAGGTGTTAATTTAAAACTACCCCTGGAATATAATAAACATGTGTTAAATAAGATGTCAATGAACTGTGTCAGTACTATGATTATTAAAATTGAAATTCCCCATTTAAAAAACCTAAGCTTAATAACAACATGTAAGCCTGTGTATCCATTTCTGGTCAATCCATCTTTATTATATAAAGATACCTTGTACAACTCACATTCGTATTAACCCCTCCTGTTGTCATATAAGTTTAGGGTCAATACTTAGTACAGCACAGGTTTAAGATGCCATTAATGTCATCCACTTAGACATGTGATGTCCGATTTATTTCAAGACTTATACAAATAATAGAGTTTTTGATTATCAGATAATCTTTGTGGAGAGTGCTAATGTGTTCCAGTGAGTAATCCCTATTTAATGGATAATTATAGGTATACCCAATAGTTAATATGTTCATTCATCCCATTGGGTATAACAGAATTTAAATTAAAAATCCATTTTGTCTCCATCCTAAGCAGTCTCTGTTCTGTCTCACCCCCTCTGATACCTGGTCTTAAACGTTCAAGACCCCAACACCTAAAGCATTTAGAACTGCCGTGATGTGCCTGTAAAAAATGTTTAGCCACAGTAGTAATTTTTTTCTTTTTTCCACATCTTTCCCTGCGTTTTTAATATTGCTTAGGTGTTCGGTCATTCGAGTCCCCAGACTACGGGTCGTCATCCCTACATAGTATAAATTACAGTCGCAGGTTATACAGTAAATAACATTCGTACTTTTACAATTGATAAAGTCTCTTATAGGCCAATTTTTTCCAAACCTATCGGTCATGACATAGGCCACATTTGACCTAGGAGCAGAAATGCTTAAATGGACTCAGGACATTACTAATCTAACCTTGGATTTAAAGAATAAGAATACTGATGATAATTATAGTTCAGCTAAGTGGTATGAATCACTGAAGGACTTGAAAAAAATTAAGAAAAAAACAATTAGAAAGCAGTGGAATATAGGAATGTATAACTTTTATAAGGACAATTCCATAATTTCTAAAGGCTTAAGGTTAAAACTTTTTCCTTCCTTCAGTGATTTTAAACCGGAATTCAAACTGAAATGGGAAGGTGCTCTGACTGAGTGCTCATTAAAACTGATTGGGTACCTAACTGAACATGAGCTTGACAAATTAACTATTATAAATGAGGAAATCTCTAAATTGTGCGCTGATCTGAAAGAATTTGAAATTAATGAGGATTTTCAAAAATCATATAACAAAACCAAGAGTGAAGTAGAAAAATTTGCTAAATTTATTTCAGAGAAAAAAGAGCGCAAAATAGATAGAGATCTTAATGATTATACTAAACAAACTGTTATTCATGGGGTAAAAATAAAGTTGCAGGGTTTGAATCAGATGCCTCTGATAGCTAAGGAGACAGTACAGACGCTGATAATTCTGACCCAGATACTGACAATAGACCCAAAACGATCCTTAAAAATAGTATCCAACCCCATAGAGCTAATGCAGATAAAAGTGTCCCTTTAGGTGGAGAACACGAAGGGGCAGAAGTAAACAGGCTCAGACCAAAGAGACAGGTACGCTTCAATCAGAAGCAATCCCAGAAAAAGAAGTAGAACACTCAGAACTGAACATAATAAATCTATCAGAAAAAATTCTCACCCATAAGTCCTGAAAAAAGGTCTCACTTTTTAAATAAATTTGAAGCTATTAAGGATGCACATTTGTTTACTAGAAAAATCTTATTAAAGAAATATCTCTGTAATGGAGAGGATCCATCCATAGAAGAAAAAAATAATTTGAGTGCTATAGATGTAAGATGATCTAATTTCTCTATTGGATGATAACAGTGGAGATAACACAGATACAGTAGATTATAGTTGGAGAAACATACTTAAAAAGAAATCACATTTTGTACCTCCCAATAGCACTTCATCAAATGCTCTAACCTTTCTGAACCTAGTATGTAATGACATTATTAACACACCTACTGGGAATAGCTATGGAGGGTATAACCTCAGTAAAGAGCTAAGAAAGTGGAACGATGTGCAGATAAAGAAAAGTGATAAAGAGGGCAATATAGTGATTTGGCCAAATGATCTATATATAGAAGAGGCTAAACGACAGTTATGCCATACTGACAACTATAAAAATCAACTAGGTAATCCCACTGACATGTTTCTTGATAAGTATAACAAACTAATCAGGGAGGCATTGACAAAGGAGGTTATAGACCTCAAGAAGTTTGAGTTCCTGACAGTAAAACAACCAAGGGTCGCTACATTTTACTTGCTACCCAAAGTGCATAAGAACCTGATAAAACCACCGGGGAGGCCCATAGTATCAGGGATTGGGTCACTAACAGAAAAAGCAAGTAAATAAATAGATGCCCGACTTAGAAATGTTGTTGAAAAGTTGCCGTCATACACCCGGGATACAATGCATACCCTTAGCAAAGTCCAAGATGTTGTGATTGATTCAAATACCCTATTAGTGACTTGCGATGTTGAATTGCTTTACACCAGTATAAAGACATGTTGCCCCATGTCGCCTCTACTGTTTGATCTGATAATTGAGCCTTTAGCTATTAGATTAAGGAATCTGCTGACTGGAATCAGCATAGGAAAAGAGATATTCAAAACTGCTTTATTTGCGGATGATCTTTTATTGTACTTAGTTAACCCAAAAAAGCAGACTGAGGAGATTGTGAATCTTTTGGATCAGTATAGTAAAGTGTCGGGTTATAAGATAAATCTTGCAAAATCTAAAATTCTATGGTTAAAACATAATGCAGAAGAACCCCAACTTTATCAATTTATAGAAACTAAAACTCTGAGTTATTTGGGGTTGAAGATTTCCGCCAATTCGGCGAACTGGTATAGGGAGAATATTTACACAGCCTTGAGAGATACTGAAGAGAAGATGAAATCCTGGGCGACAATTCCAGTCTCTTTACTGGTAAAGTGGCCTTGTTTAAGATGTTTATTATTCCTAAAATTATCTGTACGTTGAGGATGCTCCCATTTTTGATCAAGAAGATTGATCTCTGGCGCTTTAATCAAGCACTAAGATATTATCTTTGGAGTGGAAGGAAAGCAAGAATTAAGTTAGCAAAGTTATACCAACCTTATCGCAAAGGAGGATTAGCGTTATCAAATTTAGAATGGTACAACCAGGCTGCTATTTTGCGTTTTCCGGTAGATTGGCTAAAACGGTCATTTATATACTTAGATGAGTCTCTGGAAAGACAGGTTTGTTCCTCCCTTTCCCTGAATTTTGTCCTATTTGCTTCTAACAGGGAACTGAGTAGGACTATTTTTGATCACCCTTTATTTAGGGATATATTGTGGTGTTGGAGGAAGTTATCTAAACGTTTGGGATTAGCGCAGAATATTTCTAAATGGCTACAGATAAAAGGTAATGTTCAATTTCCGTTGGGTAACATGACAGATATTTATGAAAAATGGGCACCAGCTAACCCTTTGATTGTTAGTGATTTTTATGATTATAAACATCACAAACTATATACGTTTGAAAATCTCCAAAAAAAATTCCAGGAATCCAGAGAAACCACATTTTTTACTTCTTACAAATAAAAAGTTATATCCTTAGTATTGTTAAGATCTTTCCCCAAATATGGGAGGACCATCCTCTTATTAATGCAAAACTACCAGAGAAAAGGTTACTGTCAGTTATCTATAGATTCCTTCTATCCATAGAAGAAAAGGGTGCGGTACAGGAGCTAGTTAAACAGTGGAATAAAATAACTGACTCAGAAGACCTAGATAGATCACTTATGAATAGTCTTAAATTTACTCAAAGACTTTTTTCTGCTTCTTATTATAGAGAATCGCAATGTAGGTTAATTCAGAGGGATTATTTAACCCCACGTAGGGTGGCTAAATGGAATAAAAAAGTGACCAATGTTTGTCCTAAATGTTCCTTTCAAGAGTTTTGGGCGAGGTTAGAGTATTATCTTTCATCGATAGGGAAACTGAGGGTCTACTTGGAAAGGGATTCCATTCTCTTCTTGGTAGGCCATAATTCTTGGGGAAAAACAGCACATTTTATACGTACAGTAATAATAATTGTTAGGACACTTATTTTCAAACATTGGATCACTTCTAAAATCCCCTCCATGACGGAAGTGAAAAATCTTCTGCTAGACTCAATGATCAAGGCAGCTTTTGAGTCTAAGTTAAGCGGGGTAAGAGGAAATTGCTTTCTCAGGACCTGGAGGGATTTTGCTTGTGGGGGTGTTGTACTCTATATAGAACAAATTATTAATTTAAAGTTAACTTGAGGAGATAGGATGGGAGGGATTGGAGTGCCGGGGGGGGGGGGGGGGGGAGGGAGTGGAGTGCGGGAGAGTTGTGTTTTTTTTTTTTTTCTTGGGAATCACATGGATAGTTAGTATTTATGAAAGTAGATAGGGCAGGACAGGAGGACAGGGAGAGGAAAAAGGATTAATTCTGAAATTTGCTATTTTTGATCTAGAACTGTTGCTATTTTGGGGAAATTTGTCTTATATGTTAGTTATTGTTTTGTTTTTTGTGTATTTGTTTTTTTTATTTTTGGATATTAATAAAGATTGTTAAAAAATTAAAAAAATAAAGACATGTTGGGGTAGTAAGGCGATTGCTCATTTCTTGTCCCAAGATTTAAATATGGGACAATAACTTTATAATTGAATTTTATATAGAGTTTATAATTAAGTTACTGGAAATTGTACTATCACACAACTTCTTTGTGTTTGATGATAGGTTTTACCTTCAAGTATGCGGTACCGCGATGGGCACCTTGTGTGCCCCGACAAACCAGAATTTATACCTGGGCTGGTGGGAAGAGACGGTTGTGTTTCATGAAACCTTGAAGCACCTGACTCAATACATTTCCCACTGGTCCAGGTATATAGACAAAATTTTCTTTGTCTGGAATGGCCCACGTAATCTATTGGAAAAATTTATTGACGCCCTTAATGTTAATCCGTTTGGGCTATATCTCACTTCTGCAATCAGTACTGAAAAAGTTGAATTTTTAGATCTGCTATAAGGGGCCTACCTGTAGGGGAATATCTCCGCCTGAGACGCAATTGCAGCAGTGAGGAAAATTTCAAAAAAGCCGCAATAGAGCTAAGAACCAGACTCCTTAACAGAGGATATTCTAGCCAGAGCCTATAATAAAGCCCTGAATAAGGATAGGAAAGATTTACTCACTCCCAGAATTAAAAATATCAATGATACTATAAGATACGTTACTACGCATTCGAGAACCAGTGATTGTATAAATCGCAGTGTAAATAAACATTGGCATGTCCTAAAAGCGGACGAGGTACTTGGCCGATTAATCCCAGATAGACCCTCCTTTACCTATAGACGAGCGAGTAATATAGGTGATGCACTGACCAGAAGTCATTTTGACAGAAAACACCAATCTACCAGGGCTCTATAGCCTGTGGTGGATGCAGTGTGTGTCAATATATGAATAAGAAAAATGTTGTGACCGATAGGTTTGGAAAAAATTGGCCTATAAGAGACTTTATCAATTGTAAAAGTATGAATGTTATTTACTGTATAACCTGCGACTGTAATTTATACTATGTAGGGATGACGACCCATAGTCTGGGGACTCGAATGACCAAACACCTAAGCAATATTAAAAATGCTGGGAAAGATGTGGAAAAAAAGAAAAAAATTACTACTGTGGCTAAACATTTTTTACAGGCACATCACAACAGTTCTAAATGCTTTCGGTGTTGGGGTCTTGAACGTTTAAGACCAGGTATCAGAGGGGGTGAGACAGAACAGAGACTGCTTAGGATGGAGACAAAATGGATTTTTAATATAAAATTCCCTTATACCCAATGGGATGAATGAACATAATAACTATTGGGTATACCTATAATTATCCATTTAATAGGGATTACTCACTGGAACACATTAGCACTCTCCACAAAGATTATCTGATAATCAAAAACTCTATTATTTGTATAAGTCTTGAAATAAATCGGACATCACATGTCTAAGTGGATGATATTAATGGCATCTTAAACCTGTGCTGTACTAAGTATTGACCCTAAACCTATATGACAACAGGAGGGGTTAATACGAGTGTGAGTTGTACAAGGTATCTTTATATAATAAAGATGGATTGACCAGAAATGGATACACAGGCTTACATGTTGTAATTAAGCTTAGGTTTTTTAAATGGGGGATTTCAATTTTAATAATCTTAGTACTGAGACAGTTCATGGTCATCTTATTTAACACGTTTAACATAATAAACTTTAGTATTTTATCTAAATTAGGTAGGATGAGTGCTAGCAGCCCCATTTTTTTTCTTGTTAGTAGTAGTCTATTGTACCATGTTGGGATAGCACCAGGATACATAGTACTTTTCCTACCATTGTTACTACACGTAGTGCCAGTAATTGTTGTTTTTCTCTATAATTTATATTTTAGCCCATTTAACATATTAAAGTGATACATTTAGGAAAATTAAACATTAAAGTTTATAAAAGCATAAATCTCTAGATTTGTATCAGGAAATAGTTTGGAATAGCGGACCAAAGCCGCTCTTTAAATAACCAGTGTAAATATGTTATTATGGAATAGCTAACTAGGTGTCAGAAGAAAATATTCACACCCTTGGAATAATATATTTAACAGCGGGTAAACACTGCTTAAAATTGAAATAAGGGGGGGGGAGGGGTGCAGATTAGAGCAAAACCGCATTATATATATGGACAAAGTGCTAATGATATAATAGGCCTCCAGGCAATATAGGGGACCATGTGAGTCCAGGAGGTCTAGTATTTGTACATGTAAGTTAGTGTAATCGGCCTCAAGTTCCCAGCTGTGTCACATAAGGGTCCCTTTTAAATATATTGCAGTGCCCATACAAACTTAATTTAAAGGCTATGCAGTATTAGACAGATCCATGTTATACGGGCATACAATTGTATAGCATAGACACACCAATAACATGGGATATTTATAAAGATTGATTTCGCCCCCTAGGTATGGGCCCTATACCCAAGGGCAAATATGTTATAGTAATAAGGAAGCAATCCCTAGTGATACACTTAATGTTAATAGTAGACTATAGCCTACCCCAAGTATGGTGTGCCTTCAGTACAAAAAACATGCCTATAGCCCATACACCACTAAACTACAGAAAGGAAATAAAAGTTTTTAGCTTAGAGTAGAGAGCAACAGTAGTGTACTTATGAAGCATTACAAGTAGATGCTTCCAAGTTGTGAAATAATATGGGATCAATGATAGCAACATATAAGGATACTGCTATATTATCAGGGTTAGTGACCCTAAGTAGAGACTAAATTGTAAGGTTATGTGAACAGCTGCAGACTAATTAGTATAATGCACAACCAAGATACCTTGACCATATGGATTATTTCGGACCCTATAATAGATTAAAGGGGTAGCAAACTTAGTTTATATAACGATGGGATTAAGGATGCTAACAAAGGTGTGTGTGATTATAATGTGGTCGTGATGGTAGTACACCAAATTGTAAACATTATGTAACACTAGATTAGTTAGGCATGGGGAGTAATCAAAGACAAAACTCTGTTAACAGTCAACATACAAATCAAGCAGTCATAACCTTGAAGAACAACAGTGTTATCATTAGAAACCCATACATAGAAGTGTTGGTAGGTATCTATAGTTGTAAGTTTAGTAGAGGAGAGTCCCAAATACACTGTCTCTCACACACTTCAGAGATTCCTGCCGCTTTAACCAACTCCAACTACGTTAGGGGAACAGCAGTAGGGATATTCAGCATAGTCAATACCATAGTGTTTTATGTTCATGAACCTAGGGAAAGCCTGTATATCATATCTCCAGTGAATGAAATCAGCTGTATAGACCAGCATGTAGGTTAAACTATCGCATCGGCTGTATGCTCTCAAAAGGTTCATTGAAGCGTCGCTTTGTCTCTGATCCCCAGGCTGCCCAATCATCTCCAATGGTAAGTTTAAGAGTAACGTGGTAAGAAATACCTTGGTCTTGATTGTGGAATCCTGCATAGCCTCTCGATCGCTGCTCGGACCCTGTCACAGCCGGCAAACCTGTAGCACAATGGCCACGTGACTCAGTGCCCCCGGTATTTCTGGCTGTTTGTATTGTAATGCTATCTACCTCTCGTTTAGTGTCGACCACATTCTCCATGGCTAGGACTGAAGCGAGGGGCAAGAAACTCGCTGGTGTGCTCCTCCAGATAGAGGTAGGTTCATCTTCTCTCGTGGATGTCTTTGCTTCAATACAAGTTTCCCTCAGCTGTTCTTTGGCTTTAATAGATGCCGCCACATGAGCACCCTTCACTGTCGACCTGAGGTCTTTGAACACTTTAGACATCTGTTGATCCAGCTCTAATAGTAGTTTATGGACAGTTGCATTTATTTCCTCCATATTGAAGGGTGTAAAGCATGCCAGTAGTGTACAGGTTGCTGCTGCTACTCGGGATTCTTATTTGGCTTACTGGTCCGGTAGCGCTCAGTATCGCTCATAGGCCCTCACATCTCCGGAACCTTCTGTGTCGTTAATGTGGCACTTAACTTTGCTAAAACCATCGATGCCACCACCTGCAGATAGGTAAAAACTTGATTGGTGGAAAGGTACATTTAGGAAATGGTTTTAGTGTGTTTTTGCTGATACTTGTTCATAAAACAGCAGAGCAGAGTAAAAACACGTCTGTTTCTGTAGCATGCTGACTCCGCCCCCAGATTTTTTTTTTTTTTTAAAACCAGTTGTTTAACAGATATTTACACAAATAAGTTTGTTTTAGAATTTGTATTGCACTAGTACCTTTAGAAAACATATCCTTGTAATAATGGCAGTGTGTAGCAAGTAGAGATGATTATTCTTTGTCCTTGTAATTTTATGTTAATTGATATTGGAATATTCAGAGAAGATATGACTTTATTAAAAACATTTATTGAACTTCTTGATACCCATTGGGGAATATAACCTGATTTATATAAATACAGATAAAGATTGATAATCATATGTGACATGTGGTGATGACAATTGCTGATAATGGTATGTTGAATGGAATTTCCATTTTTTGTATATATGCACACAGCACTATATGTTTAGGAATTCACATTTTTATTTGTATACACTTGTAACCAGGCAACTGTTGTTGGGTTGTCATGGCGACAAGGTTTTGGCACAATTTTTAAATAAATTGGGGGTGGGACTTAGCATATTTAAGTTGCACTGTTATCATTTTTCTACTGTCTGGTCCGAGGAAGGGGTCTGCGAGCCCCGAAACGTTACCACTGAATAAATAACATTTTATTTATCTGAATCCAGTGAGTGCAGTCCCTGCTTTGAACTTCTATTGATATTTTGACTTTGCACCCTGGTTGAAGAAACATTGAAATTGTGAGATCAGATACACAAGGAGTATATATATTAATCTAAATATTATAATACAGTTAAAAAAAAGGTAAAAATCTGTGGAAGGAACAATGAAATCCCTGACAGTCCTATTATTACATCTTGTTGAGGATAAATCTACTATACTTACTTGCCTTTGAGAACTTTTTAAACTAGTCTATAGTACACACTTTTCTTTTTATTAACATCAAAGCTCTTTGAATCTTCTTAATAAATTTCAATAGTAGATCAAATGTTTCCTTTTGTACTTATTTTCATGTCAAATATACTGTAGGTGGTGATGTTTGTTGTATACTTTATGAAAATGCCTACTTTATTTTTGGGTTCATAATAACTGCCATTTCTGTTATAAAAATAATAATATATATTATATTGCATTCACAGGATATACACATTTTAAAAGCAATATAAAAAGTCAAATATAACAGCTGCACTATGTTAGTATATACAACTGCACAGTGAGATGATAATAAAAAAAATATTACATTTTGTATGTCCTTCTGAGTGAGAGAAAAACTGCTACAAAATCAATTAAAGGACCAATAAAAAGAGTGGGATTGAATAATTGACACATGCACAATAAAATGACAATGCAATAGCACTTTCTTTGAATTTGAAATTAGCTGTAGATTATTTTCTGGCAAATTTGAAAGTTAATCTAATTTTCCCTGCCCATGTATTATGTGATAGCTATCAGTCAATACCAAAATGTTTATACGTATATACTGTGCACTTTTCCACATGATCAGTGGATGCCTCAGAAAGTGTGTATATTCTTTTTTTTTTTTTGCACATTTTGATAATAGAGGTATATTGGAAAGTCTTTATTTTATTTTAAATTGCATGCTTAATATGAATTATGAAACTTTAATTTTGACTTTAGTTATACTTTAAGATTAATATCTTTCATTAGTTTTTAAAATCATCAGTTTGATAATGTTATTAATTTTCAAATTACCGGTTTTGGTAATAAGCAGATTTTAGAACACATAGTGCAAGAATATAAGAGCATTTTCTTTAAATTAAAATTATAGCATGAGTTGCAAAGCAGTCATGGGTCCCCATTTAACAAATGCTGGGTGGACAAAGTTCACTTCCAGGGAACCTGTCCCTCTGGCAGCCATGTCCCTTTCTCTTGCTGAATCAATTAAACAATTTCAGGGCTTGTCAATCATTCCAATTTTATTTGATCATATCTGAGGTTAAGTGGCAACAGTCTCAAAACTAGGGCAAGCCTTAAAAGTTTGTGCTCCAAAGCTGCACTCGCAGTTTCATAAATGGAGCCCATAATGTGAAGTGTGAACCGCAATAAAATAAACATACTACTGAGTATTATGGCAGGTGGCTTTATACAAACCCTACAATGAAGCAAACTAATGACTGATTGTGTTTAGATGATTAATAAAGATGAATAGACAAGCAAAATGAAACAATGTATAGACAAAATAAAGCAAAATGTATAACAATGCTTTGGTAATATGTAGTTTGTTTTTGATAGTACATTGTGAGCCAATATTTTTATGTGCCAGATTGTACCAGATGTGGTGATTATTTTCATTCTGTATAAATAGCTTGCAAATAAATTCACCTAGCAAATATGGAAAAGTCAATGAGATACATTTTTTAGATTTTCTATTTTAAAAGATGCTGAATTGCCTTTAGCTGCTTTCATAGTTAATGGATCATTATAATTGCTTTTGTAGAAATAATACATTTTTGTTATTGGAATAATAAACTCAGAGGCAATTGTTTTCCTGAACAAATAATTTTGAAAAATTTCATAAACCACTGAAAGCTAAAATAATTTATAACAATACACAATTGTGTTAGGTGTGAAATATACATAAACATTCACAGCTTTTGTCAGAGTAAAATGTAAGCATTTTTTATCAGCAAATGTTTATTTGCCAGTGACTTAGATTTACAAATTTTCATTTTAATGTTGGGGCAAAGGTATCACTAAAAGCAAAAATAAATCCTGCAAATTCTTTCTATATTTAAATGTTTACTAATGGGAGATCTATTATCTCTTTATCCCACACAGATAGAAACATAGATTTTGACAGCAGATAAGAGCCATAAACCCCGCAAGTTTGGCTGATATTTCCTAAAAGTATAAACTTATCTAGTTTGTAGGACAGCCTTATGCTTATCCCAGTCATTCTTAAAGTCTCCTGTATTGTTTGTCATTACCACCTCTTGTGGAAGTTTATTCCATGAATCAATCACCCTTTCTGTGAAGAAGTGTTTCTTCAAATTACTCCTGAATCTACTATTCTTTAGCTTGAAATCATGACCATGACCCCTTGTTCATGAATTTTTTTTCTAATGAAAAATACTCACCGACTCAGCTTTACTAAGCTCCATAATATACTTGAAAGTTACTATCATATCATCTCTTCCCTTTCTTTCCTCTAAGCTATACATATTTAGGTAATTGAGCCTTTCCTGGTACATTTTATTTTTTAGACCATGTACCATTGTAGTAGCCCTCCTTTGCACAGATTCCAGTTTGTTTATATCCTTCTGGAGATATGGCCTCCAGAACTGCGCACAATACTCAATATGAGGCCTAACAAGTGATCTGGAAAGTGGCACAAGAACCCTACTATTTCTTTTGCAAGTACCTCTATAAATATAAACAATCATTCTACTGGCTTTACTTACTGTATCATCTTCAAACAGACTTATTTTTCCTTGTAGCCCTTTGCTGATATATCTGGTAAATATGTTAAAAAAATATGCTGCAGAACTGATCCCTGAGTAACTACGCCTTCTGCTAAATGTACTCCATTTATTAAACTCTCTAGGCTCCATGTATGAAGCAGCAAAAGCTGCTCTGGAGCCCTTGCGGGGCAGGTTTGCATATGCGAGCCTGCTTCCCGCAATGTAAGAAGCATCGGTCACCTCTGAGGTGGCGAGGGAGAATCATCGAGAGCTCACTCGCTCTCGGTGATTGACAGACCCTTCAGTCACATGATAGGTTGCATGAATGAAGGAGCGCGAAGGGTGTTAGGTTTTTTTTTCAACAATTTTTGTTCTCTATTGACTTCTATGGAGAATACGAAAATGCAATAGTGTTTGTGCGATTTTGGGTGCTAGTTTTCTTTCTCTTTTTTTTTCTCCATTGATTTCTATGAGGGAATACATACACGCGCACACAAAAACTTAAAGGGACAGTCTACTCCAGAATTGTTATTGTTTAAAAATATAGATAATCCCTTTACTACCTATTCACCTATTTTGCATAAAAAACACTGTTATATTAATACACTTTTTAACTCTGTAATTACCTTTTAACTAAGCCTTTGCAGACTGCCCCCATATTTCAGTTCTTTTGTCAGAAATGTATTTAGCCAATCAGTGCCCTCTCACTTGTAAATCCAGGGTGGGGGTCACAGTGTTATCTATATGAAACACATGTAATTATGCCCTCTAGCTGTGAAAAACTGCCAAATACATTGAAATAAGGGGTGGCCTTCAAGGTTTTAGAAATTAGCATATGAGCCTACCTAGGTTTAGCTTTCAACAAAGAATACAAAGGGAAAAAAGTAAATTTGATGATAAAAGTGAATTGGAAAGTTTATTAAAATTGCATTCCCTATCTTAATCATGAAAGTTTAATTTTGACTAGACTGTCCCTTAAAGTTAGGTGTTTCAAGCTATTTGGGTTAACGCTAGAGCAAAATATTTTTTTGGGGAACTTGTAATAGGAACACAACCTGAATACCGCATAAAGCTTAACTCTAGCGGAGTTTTCGGGATCGCAAAACCCTCCCAAAAATGCTCCACTTGTAATCTAGCCCAGAGTATATTTAAAAAGAAAATTAAGTAATGATCAAAGCCCACTATCTGACCAGAATGTAAGAGAGCGCTTATTATTTTAAATTGGTAGAAAGGTAAAAAATTAAATATACTGTACATGGGTGTGTTTTAATTTAAAACAGAAGCATTTTTGATCTCATAGCAGAATATGTCCTATTTATATATATATATATATATATATATATATATATATATATATATATGTATATACCTACATATAATCATTAGCGTTCACTGCTATTACACAGTGGAGCACAAATATCGCTTCACCTAAAGCAATATTTTATTCTCCATTTATAATCTGGCCATAAAACTTTAGTATAGGGTAGGCATTACACATTTTTCCAAAACACATTTTACCACATGAGAATTGTTTAAAAGCTCACTATTATAAACAGGAACAGCTGTAGCCATTTTTTTTTTCTTCAGAATATTAATATTTCATATTGTTAACCATCACCAAATTAAACAGCACATTTTATTTCTAACAATCAAAGTCAGAAAAATGTATAATAACAAACAGTTTACAGTGCAATGCATATAAGTTAGAAAACCTACACACATGTACTGTATATCTATAATGGCCAAGCTAAAATGTACAACTAATTAATTTACACGTTTTGCTATTATTTTGAATTGACAAAGTTAACACAGTTCAAATTTTTGGCTATTTTGTATGAAGAACATCTTCAGAGCAGAGACAGAAGCAGCTGGACTGTAGCTTATATATTAATAAAGTGAAAACAGTAGCTAGTGCTAGTGCTACAAGCCAGCAGCACAACAAAAATCTTATTTTTTATTATTTTATTTTTTTATTAAACATTATAGTTAGGTCATGCAAACAGAAAGAAAATAATTTGTTGATTCAATGTATAGAATTCTCAATTAATAAACTAAAGGCCTGGGTCGCACTTGATTCACATATCTTAAGATCCCCATCACCTGGGGCATTATGTTGGCTTCCGAGAATTAATAGGCCACCTTGGATAGTAAAATTCCCTCTATACCTAAATGTATTTCAAATATGGGACAACCTCATAAAGGGGAACTCCATACTATCCACAGAGGGATCCCCTCTGACCTCAATTCCCAGAAAGGCAGAGCTTCTTGGGGGCTATGGGAGCCGAAGCGCCAAGGTGGGATTCTGGAAGCTGGGATATACTGTACCATTTATAAGTTTACTTAATAATGGAAATTGAAACAAAGGACAGAACTCTCAGAAGTCATGGGGTAACATATAACAAATGGTAAAATACAGCCAACTGCAACACTTCATTGCCACTTCACCCCAATGCCAACCATTTACTAGGTCACTCACACCCTTCAAACAACTATGCCTCATTGAGACACCAATGCATCATACCCTGACAGGAGCTAAAAAGATCTTAGAGGAGGCCCTAAACCATACACCCCTTCCAATGTAGCTAGATGGCATGCTGAATTAGACATAGAACTGGATGCCAAGGAGTGGCAACATATATTTGAGAAAACCAGGAGGTCCTCAACATCAAGCAGATTCCTAGAAATTAACTATAAACACACTTAAAAAGTATATTCCTGACAAGCTCAGATAGGTGCTGGAGAGACTGCAGCGAGAAGGGTTGTTTGGTACACATCTGGTGGACCTGTCCCAAATTAAAGCCATTCTGGAACACAATAGAAAACATCATCAATATCCTATTAGGCCCAACCTCTAACCTCACATTACAATCGCAACTCACCCTACTAAATATACCACCTAAATGCCCTGTGTCTCAAACTTATACAGCTTGCCTTAAACATTGCTAGATCCCTCATAGCAAAGCACTGGAAATCACAAACCATACCAACCTCCATAATGTGGTATAACTACAAGGGGGAAGTCTTGGACCTGGAATAATACAATTATTTTAGAATGGGCAAACTAGGTATGTACTATAACATTAGATTCTACTGGGACACATACAAGCAAACAATAATCCAGCTCCTATAATCTCAGCTCACAGGAAACAGGAAACACAAACTTTAGGGGATAGTTGCGGAGGTCTATGGGACTGGAGACCCCTTCCTCTGGCCTTCCTTTCACTAGTAGTTATCTTAGTACAACACTCATATCATCCTCAGCTCTTTACATCTGGGCGTTATTGGAGGGATTTGGGGGGGAGTGTAGGAGACGGGATGGAAGGAGAAAGGCGGTAAAAAATGTATATAACCAACTGTTTCTCATTTATCAGCCTGAGTTGACCTAAATTGAACTAGCGAGAGATGTATTTCACGCAATGTAGAACACATAATGGACTTTTATATTGTTTATACAATATTTCTGCTTTGTAGAGAACCTTGTATGAATCTGAAATGGTCACATCCTAACCTGTAATGTTCTCAATTGAAGAAAAAAAATGTTTTATAAAAACAAAAACAAAAAACCTCCAAGAATGATCAATTCATAAAGATTTGAAAACATTATGACACTATTAACGAGCATGAAGAGGGAAAGCATTCAACGGCAAATGCTCAATAATGTACATAGCCATCTACGGGATCATCAGTAATAAAAAGGTGAAGGTCAAATACTGAGTATACAGGGGTGGAATTAACAGACAAAAGGAAGAAAAGGTATAACGATGGACTTGGCAAATAAATATTTGTATACGATACAGATATGTTTTAAAAAATATAATAATATTTATCTGTGCACTTAACATTCAGTAATCACAGATACTTGTGGTATGTTATAGAAACCTGCATAGAGCAACTGAAGGATTTATTTTGTAAAAGGAAAATAAATCAATCTAAAAAGTCAATAAAAACAACAGAGTGATGTTCAACAGTTTTTTTGTCTGTAATCATTTTGAAGTGTCAGAAAGAAAGCTAAAGCAGCTCATTCAAGGGGTAGCATGACCATTACCACTGTTAATAGGCCCAGATTCACACAAAATATAACGTCATACTAAAAGTTTATCTGTGGTGAAATATGTCACTAGCTGTAGATTGAGCTGTAATTGTGTCTGGGGCATGGGTAAGGTAGGAAAGGGGTTATTTTTTTTCTAGAGTCTCTGTACTATTTGCTGGTTGCAGAAGAGTAGAGTGATAGTTCAAAGTGAATTTTGGGAATGGCATTTAATAAAAAGACTAAAGGGTCAGGCTTTAGATTGCTGTGGAGTAAAGTATTTATAGTTGCAAACCTCCTACCAGAAGTTTATGATAATTGGACACATCAACTATAACATTTATAGGGATCCTGTCTTCAAGCAACCTTTAAATGCTCCTGAAAATAGGAATTTTAATCTTTGAGTTGTAATGTACCACAGTAGCAGAAAATTGTATTTCGTCTCTAGGAGATTGGAATATGGTATACCACTCTCTGTATAATAGGGCAAATGGTGGTACTCTTCACCAGGAAGCAGGGAGATTTATTGAAGAATGAGTTATGAGGAGAAAGTAAAGGAGTAAAATAACATGTCTTATTGGGATCTCCTAGCAGCAAAGTTTTTCATTATAAAGTTCTCTCTTTATGTGTGCAGAACAATTGTTTCAGTTGGCAATATTTAAACCAATTAAAAAGTTGGCTTTTACATATCTTGTCCATCTGAGGTCCATGCAGTAATTTTGACAAATCTGTTAAAATACAATTCGGAGTAAATTATGCAGATTGTGAGCAGCAGATACTGGGGTCCATGAAAAGCCTATCGGGAAATCTAAATTATTTAGATTTGGTGTCATTGGAGATGGCATTGAAGAAAGAGCAGGACATTTACCTAAAATTATAAACCCTACTTTGAATGCCTCCTTAACAATTGCGTGAGCTGCCACCTTTAATGCACAATGGGAACCAGGCAGCCAGCAAAAGATGGTATGTTGTAATGAGAACCTTAAATTGCAATTATCAGAATCATGAGTACTCCATTCAATTATCATAAAATATAATTGGATTGATTACAAGTGGACTAGATTACAAATGGGCTAGATTACAGGTGTTAGAAAAAAAGGCATGCAAATGGCTTTAACATTAAGATACATACATATACTATGGTATAGGTATAGGTATACATATATATATTGTACTAAAATACTTTCAGATATATATATAGAAATTTGTATTTACGAATAAATAGTACATATTTTGCTATATGAAGAACATTAGAATGTAAAGTATTAATATTTCATGTTGGGTTAGTTATTTGAGAAAATGCAATCATGTTTGCGTATGCGTAAGGGTGTTAAGTTTTTTTGACCTTTTGCGCTTCATTGTCCAAGTCTATGGGGGAATACATTAATACAGTCACAATATTCATACTTCGTCTTTTTGCGCACATCAGGATAGCAATCTTACAAACACTTTTTACTTTCAACTTGTAATATGCGCTCTAATGGACACACACAAAAAGCCTCCATCTAGCGGAGTTAACGCACAAGCGAGAAAGCAAAGTACCACTCCACTCGTAATCTAGCCCTAAGTGTTTTATGTTTACGTTTTATTGAATAAATGAAACAATAGTATAGCAATAGTATAGCACAGAAACAAACTAAAAATCCACTACCTAAGCCGATATTTTCTTTTAGCTCCATCAACTTAGCTCTGAAATGTAATACAGCATAAATTTTACTTTGCACCCCAATAGAAGTCTTTTTGTGAGGGAATAATTGCCACATGCTATCTTCAATGCAAATATTAATGAGCAGTAGACTATTACTCGAGCAATAAAAAATAACTTTGGACTTGCCTTTGATTGATGGGAATGCAAAATAGCTCTAGCATTTTTGCGCTCCATTTGTGTGTGTGTGTATCTACATTTTTTAAAGATCTATAGATTAATTAAGAGATTGTAATGAGCTATACTAAATATTTTAGGAAGCTGTGAATGTCAGTTAGCTAAAGAAATAAGACACACAATTTGTGTTAACAACATTTTCTTTTTCACTGTCACTAAAGTAGCTTCACATTTGTTATGCATCTGCTAGTACAGCATTTTACAGTATGTTAATATTCTACTGGTATGCATCTTTTATTTCTAAATAAACCATTTTGAAATGTCCCAAATATGTAACATTTATAGAAGATAAATAACTATTTTCTAGTTTTAAGCAATCCAGTTCAATTAATTTATTATATTGATTTAATTTCCTAAAAAAGAAAGATATATAAATTGTTTTGATGCATTTAAAAAGTACCTAAAATGTAAACTTGTATGAGTACAAATATTTTATTCATAGCAAATTAAATAGGTATATCTTTTGGATGAAGGTTTGGAACAAGGGTGTTTGGACCAGACTACGGTCGACTTTTTATTTGTGGAATATCCCAAAACTCCCTTGTTTCACCATCTACCCAAAACACATAAGTCCCTACTGAATGTACAAGGTTGACCTATTGTGAGTGGAGTAGACTCCCTCTTGGGTAATTTGTCGGAGTGACTGGATAGTATCTTGCAGCCACTCGTGGTCTCATTATTTTCATGTGTGAGGGATACGAAGCATATTCTTAATGTACTCGATAAATTACAATGGTCCAATTCCTCAATATGGCTAACAGTAGACGTTGTTTCCCTTTATTCCAGTATTCCCCATTCCAAGGGAATAGAGGTCATAACCTTTTTTCTTGATTATTTCACTGATTACAGCAGAGTGTTTAAGAATTTTATTCTTAAGGTAGTTCATTTTTTACTTACTGATATTTTTTTTAAGTTTGAGGATGTTTACTATCTACAGAGATGTGGTACCACCATGGGGGCGAAGTTTGCCCCCCTCTTTCGCCAACTTATTTCTTGGCTGGTGAGAATTTTACCACATCTTTGGAGATAGTAACCCCTACAGGGAACACAATATTTTGTTTAAAAGGTATATAGACAATCTTTTATTTATTTGGACAGGAGAGGAGACAAATATCCCCATTTTCATTGATTACCTAAATCAGAATAATGTAGGCCTCAGATTCACTTTTAAATGGAACCATGAGTGTATTAACTATGTTGACTTGAAACTTATGGGTACTAATGAAGGTGCCATTGAGTCTACCATCTACAGGAAACCCATTTCCGGTAACTCTTTGCTGTTGGGTACTAGCTGTCATCCTAGGCATGTACCCTTTGCCATTGCAAAGGGGGAATTTACTAGACTCAAAAGGAATTGCACTAATTCTTCCAATTTTCTTATTGAATCACAGAACTTGGATAAAAGACTTAGAGATAGGAAATATCCTATATCAGCAGTGAAGAAAGCTAAGGAAGCAGTCAGTAAGGTCTAAAGAGATGATCTCCTCACTTTGAAATCAGCATAAAATAAAGGGTTTAAGGGTGTCACGTTTGTAACTACACATAGTGCTCAGTCCCCCCAGATATGCGCAATTGTGCGCAAACATTTTTTCCATTCTTTCTGCTGAAGACAAATTGGTGGATACAGTTAACAATGACCTTAGATGTTCCTATAGGAAGAGTCCCACTTTGGGCAACATTCTAGCTCCTACATTATTAAAAAGTTAAAAGGACCCTAGTGGATCATGGCTTAAGTACACGAGCATGTATAAGTGTGGGCACCGTAAATGTAAAACTTGTGATTATGTCAATGTGACCAAGAATTTTGTGAGTGTGGTTACAAACACAAATTACAACATAGGTGCCTGCATGAATTGCTCTACAGAGTATGCTATCTATTTAATAGAATGTACTCAATGTCGGGTGCAGTATGTAGGACTCACCTCAAGGGACCTCAATACAAGAATTAGGGAACAACTCACTTCCTTTAAGGTCAAGAGGGCATCAACACCGATTGTACAACATTTTGGAACTTTACACAATAATGATTTGAGGTATTTTACTTGGTATGCTATTGAAAAGATCAATAAACCTGAGAAAGGGGGTGACATAGATCTTATTCTAGCAAGAAGGGAGGCCTACTGGATTTTCATCTTGAGTACGCGTTTACCTAATGGTTTGAATTCCAGGTATGATATCATCAATCATTAGGAGTAAATTTAATATAAATATAAATATAGTCTCTACTATTAATGCTGGTTCATCTATGTATGTATAGATTGTTTAGTATGGTGCATCGAACCAATGTGAATAGTGCACTGATAGTGCTACTTAAAGCTTAATACTTCTACTTCTATTTTTGAAAGCGTTTTACTTATTTGCTATATTTGACTATGGCGAACATTTATTCTAATACCATGTCACTATTTGATGATTAATAGTAATTCCATCAATTTTTTGTACTATTCGGTAGCTCCAAAAGAGAATATTGGTCTATTTTGAATTTTTTTTTTATTTTTTTATTTTTTTATAATATTTTTATTGAGGCAATAAAAGAAGTCAGAAATACAATCACAGTATAAAGGACAATATCTCAGATAATAGTACATGACAATAATTCCTTATTTCAAACATGCATACACAGAACAGTAATGGGAACATGGTATTGACCTTAGTGATGCCTAATTTGTTTTGTTAACTAATAGAACATTCAAACGTCAACAATGTAAAATAGATCCACTCATGGGATCTGGCAACTGGTACTCCTCAGAAGACAGAGTTCTCAGATTCAAAAGTTCTCATTATGAGTCATATAAAATAGAAACCAAATGTTGCATAGGTGTAATCGCCCAAGATATACAGGATAGAAATTCTTAAACTATAAAGCGTAAAACATCTAATGGACACAGGAAAATCTTATGGAGAGTCGAAAAGACTGTAGGCTCAAACAGATCCCGCCTGATCATCTAAAAGAGGATTAGACATTGCACAGTGAACACAGTGACATGTGTGAACTATAAACAATATAGCAACATACGTTGGTCCTATGTGGGTTTCATAAGTTAGTCTGAGTACTGGAATAGGTGAAACTAGGACTGTTCACAGTACTATTGCTGTGGCGGGTATAATTCAAAGAGACTGAGAAACTATAGAGGTAGTACATAGAAAACACATGCAGTAGTCGCACTTGAACCTTAATCATCACAACATCAATTCTCAAATCATAGTGAATATATATATATAGGATAATAGTCATATTAAAAATTAAACATTTTAGGTATAGGCAAACTGCAGATATTAAGACACACAGGAATAGTCATAATGGAACTATCATTATTAAGATCCGGAGAGCCATCTTTTAATATCTATAAGTACAAGCTAAGGCAAAGGCTCTACGGACAGGGCAGAGACTACATAACTCTGCTAAAATGGAGTATGGAGGATAAACTATTTATCCCTTACCACACATGTATATGTGGGGGGAGGGCAGACCCAAACCTGATAATAACATTCCCCTCATTGAAGAAATAGTACAGCTTAAATTACTCATACCGTAAATGCGTTCTCTCACAAGACATGGGGATACATATTTTCTGGAGGGGACTACATTAATGCTGAGGGGACATTCTCATTTCGTATTATGTGTAGTCAGGAGGGCTAGAATGTCACATACGACAGACTCTAGGGGCATTAAGTCCAGCATATGGTTATCTATGCGTTATATTTAACTTGATTACTGGTTCGACTCAAGATATTCTATAAAAGGGGCATCAGGGGAATTTTAGGCAGAGTAATCCTCTGTTGGACCTGTCCAGAGTAGTTCTGTAATGCTAGACTATGAGCCTCTGACAGTAGCATATGAAAGAGATAGTGACTGAGTCTCAGTAGAGGCCCAATATGCTCGCTTACATAGAATAGAGAACATTATTAAATTAACCATAGACATAGTTCTGATCTATAGATTATAATATCAAATAACAGATAAGTTAAATAAGTAAGTAACAGAGCAACTGCCCCTCCCGCAGCATTATGGTTATAGAGGAGCTATAAACACTGGGTATTAAACAGTAGAGGGCAAAATACGCTGCATAAACTCACACCCTTATGGTAGAAGTTACCCACTTAGGTAAAAGCCGATAGCTGTTACCAGGAAAAGCCATAGGAAGGAGTAGAGACAAAAAAAAAAATACTATGACAAAATATTGGGGAACTTATTAATGAACACAAATGTGGCTAATGAACCAAACAGTTAACTAAAGGGCTATTACAAACAAATCCCCAGCAGCACTGTTCATAGAAGAAACATCAAGGAGGTCCAGTCCCAGTATCCACATGCTCTCAGATAATAGGCTTCATAAATATAGATTCTACGGCTACACCTCTGCTGTAGTAAGAATGTCACCCAACTCCAGCTTTTGTGTTCATCTTAGGGAGCCTGAGTTCCTCACATAGGGTCATCAAAAGGAGTTTAGTTGTGGCTGGTCTCCCAAATAAGGGTTAGTAAGTTCTCAGGCACCAGTGCCGTCATGAAGCAGGAGAGGGAAAGGAATAAAGAGTCACTATGTAGGTTGTGTAGGGGTATAACAGTGTTACCAAAGTAGTTGCATATAGCCCCATAGTGGGAATGAAGAGTCACCCTACACCCGTCTTCTTGCGAGTCTTATTCTGTTGAGGTATGGTCTCACAGCAGTCCCCATGATCCGGAATACCCTGTGCGCATAATGACTTAGAGAAGCAAATGTTCTGCAGGGTACCAGGATAGTGTAGGGCATGGGATCCACTGTCTCGTTAATTTGCTGCCTGAACAAGAACAGACCCGGGCCACACAATTAACTGGTCAGGAGCCCTAGCATCTATTGCCCTCACAGCCGTTATTTTCATCGGGCAGTCCCGGGTCACCTCCCTCACTTGAGAGCTAGTCTCACCTCCCTGGACAGAGACACACGGTAGGTAATTACCCCCGCTGTGTGCTGCGCCAGCTTCTAGGTGGTAGGTAATTCCCGAGGAAAGATGTCTGTCGGAAGTCTCCGGGGAAGGAACACCACTAAATCAGGAGCCCCAGCCTCTTGCTCAAAACGCCTGACCTCAGCTCGATCCGGACCTCGAGCTCTGCTGACTTGTATCAGCCGATCGAGTCGGCTCATCAGCTGGTGGCCGTAATTTTCAAAGAGAGTCAGGATGGCCATGCGGTAATCCTCCATCTTCATCTCAGCTCTCGAAAGGGCCCAACGCGCCCCCCAGCCACGACTGCAGAGCACCTTTAGTTTATCTTCGGTAGCTTGTTGTAGCTAATCCTCGGGACTACCTGGCGTGTCTTATCTGATTGGGCGGCAGGGACCTGGTTCCCAATGATGTTATCTCTTTGTTGTATGTCCTCCAGCCCGGGGTAGGCCGCAGCCGCAGTGTTTCCCAATTTCAGTCCGGTCCTGGAGGCCGGGTCATTCAAAAATTGCGCAAAAGCACCCAAGATTTGCCCCACTGCTGCTTAGCCGAATTTGGTAGCACCCAAAACTGAATATTCCGTTCTTTGGCTGCTAAAACTTAGTTAAAAATGTGTATTTCTATATCTTTTTCCTGGAGCTCTAACTAATAACTTCCTTTCAGTTTGCTGGCTGGCTCCGCCCCCCCCATCTATTTTGAATTTTGAATTGTGTTTTGTATTAAAATAATTTCAGTAATTGCACCGTGTTTAGCATTTCGGTATTGCAACATGTTATTGTCCAACATATTCCTGTTTACCTCAAGTGGCTCTTTATGTATCTAATTAAGAATTGTATAGTGTATAAATTATAAGAGTGTATCTCTGTATGGGATGTGTATATACATGTATTTAATAAGCTATTCCTGTTTGTCCTGCATATATCTATTCTTATGTGGGTTTGAATCTTGTGAAAGTGTATTTTTTGTGCAGTATTTTTTATGCAGTTTTTTATGCAGTTTGTTATATCCTATATATTACGTGCAGTGAACACCTATGGGGGGTGGGTACGTTTTACCAACTATGATTGGTTAATTTCATGGAGGCGGTATATTTGTTTTAACCTATCATATTTGTTTATATGTCTTTTAAGCAGGTCTGAGGGTCAGCACTACAGACTGTTTCTACGGATATTCATCCAAAACGTATAAGCCTGTTAGTGCTGCGCCCGTGATGACCTTTCATACAATTGTTTGGTGTGTGCATTTTAACTTTCACATCTAATAAAGGACTGGTTTTACCTTTTCATACCGGTATCGGATTCCCTTTCTAAGTATCTTCAGTTCTAGCATATCCGACCCAGAGGCTGGTGCTGTGTTTGGAGTGGATATTTTCCCTTCATAGTTTGGAGGTGTGGTCACTTTTCAGGTGACGGACGAGTTACGAGAGCACTAGGAGAAGCTTGTGGAGCCTATCGGAGAGGTCCTGTGAGCCGCGAGATTGGAAGTGAGAGAGGCATAGTCCCGACTTTGTTTGCGGCACAGGATAGTAACCACAGTTATTGTCACTCCGGACCTTAGAAGTAAGGCATGAACTGCGGCCCTGGTGAGTTGTTCCAAGCCCTCAGTTAACCTGAAGTGGGACTCTGATCCTTGGTGCATATAATTTGTGCACTAAATATAAAATTGTGTGTTTTTTAACTTATCTGATTATTTGGGTTTCACTGACTAATTATAAGAATGAGATGGCCTAAAATTAGTGGAGGGTCATGATCCAAATTGTATGTAAAACATATAGCTAATCCTTGTCAGTAAGGGATTATTTTATTAAACTACTGAACTTGTCTGTTTATTGATGAATTTCAATATTTGCTGCACTGCATATAATATTTTTGTGATTTAAAATTTTTATGAAAAACAAATCTCAGTACAAATTAAATGGATATAAAAGTCAAACCTGAAATGCGTATTTAAATTTTAAGCTTCCATCAACAAAAATGCTTCTAGCAAACGTTATTATTGTTTTTAATTGGCATATGCACATATTCAGTAACTGCTTCTTGTACCATCATTCAAACACCACACCTTCTCAGAGAGTCAGCAGTGGCTTGTATTACTCAAATAAAGTCTTCATTGATGTTACACACACCATTGCCAGCTCTCTGAGCATGCTTGGTATTTCAATTCGAATCCTTTAGTCACCAAGGCCAGATTGGCCGACCAGGACACCAGAAAATTTCCCGGTAGGCTGCATCAACTGGGGCTGGCTGGCTATAATTTAAAGGGACAGTCTAGTCAGAATTAAACTTTCATGATTCAGATAGGGCATGTCATTTTAAACAACTTTCAAATTTACTTTTATCATCAAATTTGATTTTTTCTTCTGGTATTCTTAGTTGAAAGCTAAACCTAGGTAGGCTCATATGCTAAATTCTAATTCCTTGAAGGCCGCCTCTTATCTTAATGCATTTTGACAGTTTTTCACAGCTAGAGGGTTTTAGTTCACATGTTACCTAGAAGTCAACACTTATTGGCTAAAATGAAAGTCTGTCAAAAGAACTAAGATAAGGGGGAAATCTGCAGAGGCTTATATACCAGGTAATCACAGAGGTAAAAAGTATATTAATCTATTAGTGTTGGTTATACAAAACTGGGGAATGGGTAATAAAGGGATTATCTATCTATTTAAACAATACCAATTCTGGAGTATACTGTCCCTTTTCGATTTCAGCTTTTTGTACGGATACCATACTTATTACAAGTAAAAAGTTTTTGCTTACATGCTAACTTGACGCACACAAAAAGCTGAAGTTACAATATCGCAATATTCTCCCATAGACTTCAATGAAGCGTGAGCAGTAAAAATAACACCCAACAAGTCTGCCACATTTTCATATTCCAATGCTCGTCACATAGCAGAATATGTTCTATGTATTCATAAATACATATTACTACATATAGCTGATGGGTTTTGGTACAATTTAAGGTACAGACATAGTTAAACATTTTATTAAATATGAATAGTGCATAGCAATTATTTACATATTGTCAGCTACTTAACTGCAAAGGGATCCAATGTACTCACTGTATATATACAGTATATATTTGCATATGTATACATATGTATATGTTTATATAAACTGAAGTAAAAATAAGCACTCACTGGTCTTCTGGCATCAGTGACAAAAGATATTTATTCAAATTGTGACGTTTCGGACTGACAGCGGAAGGGACGCTGTAGGTCCCGAAACGTCACAATTTGAATAAATATCTTTTGTCACTTATGAAAGCAGACCAGTGAGTGCTTATTTTTACTTCAGTTTATCTACTCCATCACAGCATCCTGGCAGTTAGCACGGATGGTGAGAGTGCATACACACTACTGTTTCTATATATGTTTATATATGTATATATGTCTGTAAATACATATATACACATATAAATACATAAATACACCTGTACACACACATATATATATATATATATATATATATATATATATATATATATATATATATATATATATATATATATATATATATATATACATACATATAGATCTTTAGACATGTATATGTATGTATCACTATGTTAAAGCCCTTTGCAGCTTTTTTTTCCCAACACCTGAGACCTCATATCTTTGAGCCCTTATTACTTTTATTGCAATTTTGTTTTTTAAATATTTTTTTATTAGATAGTGGTACTATGTACTTTGTATATGTGTATTTTTAATGTTTTTTGTGCAATTTTTTATTCAAGCGTAACAGTTAACCAGAGCTCTGAGGTTACGCTAACCTGATGCTCTTTAAATTCAATAGCATTAACTTTCAATTTATAATACCAAAAAATTACCTGCGCACAACTGTAAGTGACCCACTCGTTAACTAGCCTTAAGGGACTAGTGGGGCTAATGAGGCAATGCACCTCTCTTTTTTTTCTCCTCTGAGCTATACGTATTAAGATTACAAAGTATTTTCTCTTAAGTCAGTGTGATACACTGTTTTTTTTTTAAATATTTTTATTTTATTGAGGTTTTAGCAAAAATTGCATAACAAATTTGCGGCTAGATTACAAGTTTTTGTCGGTAAGGCTTGCAGTGCTAATGCTCCTTTTTTTCTCACCGCTCACTTAAGACAACGCTGGTATTACAGATTTTTCCTAACCCGGCGTTAGCCTCTAAAAAGTGAGCGTTGAGCAAAATTTAACTCCACATCTCACCTCAATACCAGCGTTGCTTATGTCAGTGGTAAGCTGGTGTAACGTGCTCGTGCACGATGTCCCCATAGGAAACAATGGGGCAGATTCGGCTGAAAAAAAACCTAACACCTGCAAAAAAGCAGCGTTCAGCTCTTAGCGCAGCCCTATTTTTTCCTATGGGAAAATACATTTTACGTCTGCACCTAACACCCTAACATGAACCCCGAGTCTAAACACCGCTAATCTAATACTTATTAACCCCTAATCTGCCGCTCCCGACATCGCTGCCACCTGCATAACCTTATTAACCCCTAATTTGCCGCTCTGGACATCGCCGCCACCTACATTATACCTATGAACCCCTAATCTGTCACCCCCAACATCGCCGACACCTACATTATAGTTAACCCCTAATCTGCCGCCCCCAATGTCACCACAACTATATTAAATTTATTAACCCCGAATCTGCCGCCGCCAACGTTGCCGCCTCTATAATAAAGTTATTAACCCCTAAACCTAAGTCTAACCCTAACCCTAACACCCCTCTAACTTAAATATAATTTAAATACATCTAAATAAATTTACTGTCATTAACTAAATTATTCCTATTTAAAACTAAATACTTACCTATAAAATAAACCATAAGCTAGCTATAATTTAACTAATAGTTACATTGTATCTATCTTAGGGTTTATTTTTATTTTACTGTACATGCAAGTTTGTATTTATTTTAACTAGGTACAATAGTTATTAAATAGTTATTAACTATTTAATAACTTCCTAGTTAAAATAAGTACAAATTTACATGTAAAATAAATCCTAACCTAAATTACAATTATACTATCATTAAATTAATTACTTAAACTACCTACAATTAAATACAATAACATTAAATAAACTAAAGTATGAAAAAAACACTAAATTACAGAAAATGAAAAAATAATTAAAAAACTTTTAAACTAATTACACCTAATCTAATCCCCTAATAAAATAATAAAATTCCCTACCCTATACTAAATTACAAATAGCCCTTAAAAGGGCTTTTTGCGGGGCATTGCCCCAAAGTAATCAGATATTTTACCTGTAAAAAAATACAATCCCCCCCAACATTAAAACCCACCACCTACACACCCAACCCTACTCTAAAACCCACCCAATCCCCCTTAATAAAACCTAACATCACCCTACCTTGAGACGTCTTCACCCAGCCGGGCCAAAGTCCTCCAAGAAGCCGGGCAGAAGTGGTCCTCCAGACGGCAGAAGTTTTCATCCGATCAGGGCAGAAGAGTTCCTCCAGACGGCAGAAGTCTTCATCCAGGTGGCATCTTCTATCTTCATCCTTCCAGCGCAGAGCGGGTCCATCTTCAATCCAGCCGACGCGGAGCATCCTCTTCCATCGACATCGTAACGAAGAATGAAGGTTCCTTTAAATTACGTCATCCAAGATGGCATCCCTTCAATTCCGATTGGCTGATAGAATTCTATCAGCCAATCAGAATTAAGGTAGGAAAAATCCTATTAGCTGATGCAATCAGCCAATAGAATTGAAGTTCAATCCTTTTGGCTGATCCAATCAGCCAATAGGATTGAGCTCGCATTCTATTGGCTGTTCCAATCAGCCAATAGAATGCAAGCTCAATTCTTTTGGCTGATTGCATCAGCCAATAGGATTTTTCCTACCTTAATTCCGATTGGCTGATAGAATTCTATCAGCCAATCAGAATTGAAGGGACGCCATCTTGGATGACGTCATTTAAAGGAACCTTCATTCTTCGTTAGGACGTCGATGGAAGAGGATGCTCCGCGTCGGCTGGATTGAAGATGGACCTGCTCTGCGCCGGAAGGATGAAGATAGAAGATGCCGTCTGGATGAAGACTTCTGCCGTTTGGAGGACATCTCCTGCCCCGATCGGATGAAGACTTCTGCCGTCTGGAGGACCACTTCTGTCCGGCTTCTTGGAGGACTTTGAGCCAGCTGGGTGAAGACGTCTCAAGGTAGGGTGATCTTCAAGGGGTTAGTGTTAGGTTTTATTAAGGGGGGATTGGGTGGGTTTTAGAGTAGGATTGGGTGTGTGGGTGGTGGGTTTTAATGTTGGGGGGGATTGTATTTTTTTTACAGGTAAAAGAGCTGATTACTTTGGGACTATGCCCCGCAAAAAGCCCTTTTAAAGGCTATTTTTAATTTTGTATAGGGTAGGGAATTTTATTATTTTGGGGGGCTTTTTTATTTTATTATGGGGATTAGATTAGGTGTAATTAGTTTAAAAAAAATGTAATTATTTTTTATTTTCTGTAATTTAGTGTTTGTTTTTTGTCATAGTTTAGGTTATTTAATTTAATTGTATTTAATTGTAGTTAGTTTAGGGAATTAGTTTAATGATAGTGTAGTGTTAGGTGTAATTGTTATTTAGGTTAGGGTTTATTTTACAGGTAAATTTGTACTTATTTTAACTAGGAAGTTATTAAATAGTTAATAACTATTTAATAACTATTGTACCTAGTTAAAATAAATACAAACTTGCCTGTAGAATAAAAATAAACCCTAAGATAGATACAAATGTAACTATTAGTTATATTGTAGCTAGCTTATGGTTTATTTTACAGGTAAGTATTTAGTTTTAAATAGGAATAATTTAGTTAATTTTAGTAATTTTATTTAGTTTTATTTAAATTATATTTAAGTTAGGGGGGTGTTAGACTTAGGTTTAGACTTAGGTTTAGAGGTTAATAAATGTAATATGGTAGCGGTGACGTTGGGCGCGGCAGATTAGGGGTTAATAAATGTAGGTAGGTGTCGGCGATGTTAGGGACGGCAGATTAGGGGTTAATAAAATTTAACTAGTGTTTGTGAGTCGGGAGTGCGGTGGTTTAGGGGTTAATATATTTATTACAGTGGCGGCGATGTCCGGTCGGCAGATTAGGGGTTAAATAATTTTATTATAGTGTTTGCGATGTGGGAGGGCCTCGGTTTTGGGGTTAATAGTTAGTTTATGGGTGTTAGTGTACCTTTTAGCACTTTAGTTATGAGTTTTATGTTACGGCGTTAGCCCATAAAACTCTTAACTACTGACTTTTAAATGGGGTAGGAGTCTTGACAGGAGAGGGTGTACTTCTCACTTTTTCCAAGACTCGTAATAGCGGCGTTAGGCAAATCCCATGGAAAAGATAGGATACGCAATTTACGTAAGTGGATTTGCGTTATGCTCGAGTCGCGGAAAAAAGGTGAGCGGTACACCTGTACCTGCCAGACTCGTAATACCAGCGGGCGTTAAAAAGCAGCGCTGGGACCCCTCAATGCTGCTTTTTAAGGCTAACGCAGGACTCGTAATCTAGGCGATTAGTTGCCACTATACAATAAAGACAGATATTAGAACAATTTTTGTACCATGATGAGAAAATATACAAAACAGTTACATTTAGGTGAGACTATGGTCATCAAGTATAACAATACAGGTACAACACTGCAAACATATTCATATAATAACATATAAACCTAAAAATTCCAGGCAAGTAGATCTGAAACCTCCTTTTATATATCTATAGAGACCTCCAATACTAATATTAGGCCACTCTCGGGCCCGCACATATTAACTAGTTTCAATGGAGGTAAACTAGAATGGTATATAATTTTATTAACCTCCCAAGTAGTGTATGGGCTACTCTTGAACCCATGTAATATATCTTAGATTACTGAAGGTGAAAGAACTTAAGTTATACAGTGGGGCAAAAAAGTATTTAGTCAGCCACCAATTGTGCAAGTTCTCCCGCTTAAGAAGATGAGAGAGGCCTGTAATTTTCATCATTGGTATACCTCAACTATGAGAGACAAAATGTGGAAACAAATCCAGACAATCACATTGTCTGATTTGGAAAGAATTTATTTGCAAATTATGGTGGAAAATAAGTATTTGGTCAATATCAAAAGTTCATCTCAATACTTTGTTATATATCCTTTGTTGGCATTGACAGAGGTCAAACAATTTCTGTAAGTCTTCACAAGGTTGTCACACACTGTTGCTGGTATGTTGGCCCATTCCTGCATGCAGATTTCCTCTAGAGCAGTGATGTTTTGGGGCTGTCACTGGGCAACACAGACTTTCAACTCTCTCCAAAGGTTTTCTATGGGGTTGAGATCTGGAGACTGGCTAGGCACTCCAGGACCTTGAAATGCTTCTTACGAAGCCACTCCTTCGTTGCCCAGGCGGTGTGTTTGGGATCATTGTCATGCTGAAAAACCCAGCCACGTTTCATCTTCAATGCCCTTGCTGATGGAAGGAGGTTTGCACTCAAAATCTCACAATACATTGCCCCATTCATTCTTTCATGTACATGGATCAGTCGTCCTGTTCCCTTTGCAGAGAAACAGCCCCAAATCATGATGTTGCCACCCCCATGCTTCACAGTAGGTATGGTGTTCTTTGGTTGCAACTCAGCATTCTCTCTCCTCCAAACATGACGAGTTGTGTTTCTGCCAAACAGTTCTACTTTGGTTTTATCTGACCATATGACATTCTCCCAATCCACTTCTGGATCATCCAAATGCTCTCTAGCATACTTCAGACGGGCCCGGACATGTACTGGCATAAGCAGGGGGACACGTCTGGCACTGCAGGATCTGAGACTCTGGCGGCTTAGTGTGTTACTGATAGTAGCCTTTGTTACGTTGGTCCCAGCTCTCTGCAGGTCATTCACTAGGTCCCCCCGTGTGGTTCTGGGATGTTTGCTCATCGTTCTTGTAATCATTTTGACCCCACGGGGTTAGATCTTAAGTGGAGCCCCAGATCGAGGGAGATTATCAGTGGTCTTGTATGTCTTCAATTTTCTAATTATTGCTCCCACAGTTGATTTCTTCACATCAAACTGCTTGCCTGGTGCAGGTCTACAATTTTGTTTCTGGTGTCCTTCGACAGCTCTTTGGTCTTCACCATAGTGGAGTTTGGAGTGTGACTGTTTGAGGTTGTGGACAGGTGTCTTTTATACTGATAACAAGTTCAAACAGGTGCCATTAATACAGGTTATGAGTGGAGGACAGAGGAGCCTCTTAAAGAAGAAGATACAGGTATGTGAGAGCCAGAAATCTTGCTTGTTTGTAGGTGACCAAATACTTATTTTCCACCATAATATGCAAATAAATTATTTCCAAATCAGACAATGTGATTGTCTGGATTTGATTCCACATTTTGTCTCTCATAGTTGAGGTATACCTATGATGAAAGTTACAGGCCTCTCTCATCTTCTTAAGTGGGAGAACTTGCAAAATTGATGGCTGACTAAACACTTTTTTGCCTCACTGTATACGGTCACTTTACTTCCGGGCCTGCTGACTTAATATACTTAATGTAAAGTGATTTATGATATGCATATAAGACATTAAAGTTTATAACAGACAAAAAGCTGCTGTTTAATAATCCCATATAATATACTGGGAGAAAATATGGGGGGAGTTTGTATGTGAAATAAATGTAATGGAGCCATGCTTCTACCTTTTTCATATATTAAACCTAGCTTTAAAGGATATACTGTATAAAGATATGAACGATCCCCTTTTAATCTACACATAAGATAAAAAATTTGGTATGGAAAATGACGAAAAATTAGGAGCCTAGATGAGCCAACAATTTCAATAAAATGTAGGATCATATCAACATATCAGTATATGTAAATCAAACATAGGGGTTGTCATCTCTGGTACTGAATCCTCTTCTACTTAGTGAAAATATCTTGAGCTTATAGAAATACATATGAAGAAAATACACTAGTGGCTAGATATCATAGGTCACCCACAAGCCCCAAGATGTTATCTCACTTAGGGACTTTTTTGATGAAAGGGAAACATGGTTTCAAGGTGCTAGTTGGTGTTAGGTATGACTAACATAAGTTAAGATGTTGTTTTAAGTATCGCTTCAGAGAGGTATCGTTACCTTAAGTGGAGGTGATTAAAATTAAAATGTAAACTCCATAATTAAGTTTATAAGATCTGCAGCTATATGCTACCAAAACCTGAACCAATATTAGATACCCTCATAATTAATCCGAAAATAAATTTTGCCTGTATCTTGAAACACATCCACTGGACACGCTTCGGCCACCAACAGCACCCCACAAACATGAAACAATTTGGCATAAACTAGGTAGATGTAATCCAACACATTAACTAGGGTCTATCTGTCTAGAGTATAATTAATAAAACCCACTTTTGTATTATAAAAATAAGCTATATGACCTAAATGTAAACAAAGGTCTGGTGTTATAATGCTTTTGGATTGCATGAAACTTTAGAGGTAACCTGTGCTTCATTCCAGTCCCCTAATATAAATATGTGAATACATATAATATATATCTTATAATCTAAAGGAGTTGTGAACTTCCCAGGGTTAATAAGTAGCAACATACAATAATACAGCATGTTAAGCAGTGACATATATATAAGATAGCTATTGTCAAATCTGTCAATATCAGCCACAGAAGCATATTCAAGTATGATAGGAGAAACCTAAAAGTGTGAACTATGCAATGCAATTCAGGAAGTCTGTTAGATGACATGTGGAGCAACATTGTTCCCAGGATATCATAGGGATATGCCCTCGTTATGTGGGACCTATATGTGGAGCCACATGGTTATTTGCAAATATATATATAGAGCTACGAAGTGTGTAATATATTAAATATGTTGTGAGAAACGATTAAACCACTTGAACAGAGTAACAAAGGTTACCTAACATAAACTTGTATATATACTTATTATAACAGTTGTCTATAGTCGAGAAGTGTAAGTTTCTTTTTAAGTTTCTGTGGAGGGTGTAAGTCAAGATGTATAAATTCTTAGTGGCAATCCTCCGCTGGACATCTGTGCTATTTACCCCACACCTAATCTAGCGAGAGTCGGGAAAATCCAGTTTACTCCTCTGCAGACATAAAGGGTCGGAGGTTCCTTGCTCAGATTTTCAAAGGCTGCGTGTGGATCCTTGGTAAGTAGGCTCAGGTCAATCTGTCTCACCAGAATTTGGTTCCGGTAGAAGACTGTGACGGAATAGGCCCCCTTAATCCAATGGAGCTGAAGGGGCAATTCCAGATCTCCTATAGCTTCTTGCGGGAACAATGCCCAGCTCTGAGGTGGTATGTATGAGCCATCCATAGGCAAAGCTGCGTGAGAGTCACAGGGCCAGACCAAGCTGGTGTTGTAAACTGCAGAGTCAATTTGTGCATTTTTCTGGTTCCCCTCTTTTTGAAGTATGGACAGTGCCCCGTCCTTCATAGTAGTACCGTGTTTAATAGAGCCAGCATGTTCCGCTCCATCAGGGCCTGTACCGCTACTGATGCTAACCCCAAGCTCCACAGCATCCATTGTGCCTCCTACCAAAGCAGCTTGCTGCTTCTCATATGGGCAACTGGGCAATCTCCTAGCGGATATTTTTTCCAAGGTTGTGGTGATCATTTGTTTCAGCTCAAGGAAGTGTGCATCGAGGAGCCCCAGAATTTTCACTGCCCATGCGGTAGTCGCCATCTTGGTTGCCTGCATCCGGTAGCAAAATGGCGATTATCCTGAGTTTCTGTTTGTGTACAGGTGTTTATGGCCAGTATTCTAATTGCACAGCTCAGGGTAGTATGTCTGGGTTGATCAGGGGTTCAGGAGAGGGGATGGGGGCATCCGCAGACCAGCTTTCAATGGTAGAGGAAACTGTCGCCCGGCTCTGCATCTGGCCTGCTTCATTCAGACATAGCAGTAATATTTACCCGGAGGACTTCTTTATCCGTTCCCAACAATATTCTCTGTTGTAGGGATCTCAAAGAACAAGTTTTTATGCAGTAACTTATAGATTAACCTGTGAATAAGTCTATTATTTTCTAGTTAGCCTCAGGAGCTCTTCAAAAACACGTCTACTTGCTCTGGCAGCTAGCTCCGCCCCTGTGATACACTGTTTTTAATGGTTTTCTCTAGATCCCACTATGAATAATTATTCAATTTATTATCTAATGCATGGAATTGAGTTGTAGGGTGCATAAATAACATCGTTCTGGCATTTTATTTTATTGCAAACCAATAATATTTAGATCTGAAAATATATTGGGGGAAGTATCACAGTAATCTACTTGGCATGTGCATTCTACAGACTCAACTGAAAATAGGGCTAGTCTTCAATATATTCCAGGGCTGCTTTTTGTTCATATTCTGGACCTGCTAATCACAAGTTGCATATGTGTGAGTATATGTGTGAGTACCGCTTAAAAACAATAAACATTTTTGCTAATAGAAGAATCTATTGCAAAAATAAACTATGACTTTTCTATCCCTTTAAATAAATGAAGCAAATCTATGTTGCTTTCAGTTTAAGGATTTTTTTTATGATGATAGCATTAGCATCATCAATTATGGCATCAGGATTAGCAATATGTTGCAAAACAGTTACATTAAATAAAATTGCCAAGGGATCCAACCTTTCTGCTAAATTTACACGTTTTTAAATGGTGGTAGATAGATTGTATATTTTTTGACAATGCCATACTAAAATATTGTATAATAGCTTTGTTTTATTGATGATATTCTCTAAGGTAAAAAATAATTTAAATTGATTAAGCAGGAGATGTGTTACAGACAGTTGTCAAGAATAGGCTGATGTGGTCATGGAGAAGACAGAAGTAGACATCAGCAGCCTTGTTATAGCCAGAAGATTTGTCAATAATCAATACAGGGTCCAATACCAGAATGAGAGACAAAAGCCAGATGTCACATGAAAAGTTGGCAGGTAAAATAAGTTCCCACTATGAATAATTATTCAATTTATTATCTAATGCATGGAATTGAGTTGTAGGGTGCATAAATAACATCGTTCTGGCATTTTATTTTATTGCAAACCAATAATATTTAGATCTGAAAATATATTGGGGGAAGTATCACAGTAATCTACTTGGCATGTGCATTCTACAGACTCAACTGAAAATAGGGCTAGTCTTCAATATATTCCAGGGCTGCTTTTTGTTCATATTCTGGACCTGCTAATCACAAGTTGCATATGTGTGAGTATATGTGTGAGTACCGCTTAAAAACAATAAACATTTTTGCTAATAGAAGAATCTATTGCAAAAATAAACTATGACTTTTCTATCCCTTTAAATAAATGAAGCAAATCTATGTTGCTTTCAGTTTAAGGATTTTTTTTATGATGATAGCATTAGCATCATCAATTATGGCATCAGGATTAGCAATATGTTGCAAAACAGTTACATTAAATAAAATTGCCAAGGGATCCAACCTTTCTGCTAAATTTACACGTTTTTAAATGGTGGTAGATAGATTGTATATTTTTTGACAATGCCATACTAAAATATTGTATAATAGCTTTGTTTTATTGATGATATTCTCTAAGGTAAAAAATAATTTAAATTGATTAAGCAGGAGATGTGTTACAGACAGTTGTCAAGAATAGGCTGATGTGGTCATGGAGAAGACAGAAGTAGACATCAGCAGCCTTGTTATAGCCAGAAGATTTGTCAATAATCAATACAGGGTCCAATACCAGAATGAGAGACAAAAGCCAGATGTCACATGAAAAGTTGGCAGGCAAAATAAGTTCAAAGTTCTGTTCTGGGAGTCAGTACACAATTCAAAGTACATACTAGAGTGAAGTAAGTGATGTGAACCAAGGTACTCGCTAGGGTCAGATCCAGGAGGGCAGGTCAGAAACAATAATGATAGGATAACCAAGCACAGGTTTATATAAGCAGAAATAGTTTTTTTTTATTTTTTTTCAAATATTTTAATTAAGGTCAAAAGATGCAGAATACAATGATTAAAAGACAGTTTCAATTCAAGTGAGTTACAACAGGTATGCTGACAATAATGTAATATCTTTGACCAAGTATACACGTGCAAAACAAATATGTAAATAAAATGATCAATAATTAGTCTTATGTATCATGGCCAATCTCCTCATATATATCTTATGTCAGGATAGTGAGGGTAGGGGCAAAAGGAGGAGGTACTCAAATAAACAATAATCCCTTCTAGATCTCACTTATATGTCGTAAACTCAGTATGATAGAATGAAAAGAATGGAGTTCAAAGATGGTTTGGTAATACGAGGGGGATTTTTAAGTACCCCCTTAAATTCACTTATATGTTTAGAGTGGAGGGAGGGGAGGCAGGAGAGTTAGGGGGGGAATGGGGAGGGGGGAGAATACAGAGAGTGAGGGAGTGATGTAAGTCTAGAGAAGCATCTCTACATGTAAGTCGCTTACTAAGGGGAAGAGGTGGATTCAGTAGTCAAGTGTCCTGAGCAGTTATGTTTGGTTTCCAGTCAGTATTATATTGTTCTTTCCAGTCTGCCCAGACCAGTTCAAACAGGTCAGAGTTGTTTAGTTTATAAAAGATGTCCTTCTCCGTATATAAGTATGCCATTGTGTTACAAACTGCGGACCAACTAGGGGAAAGCTCTTTTTTCCACGAATAGGCTATGGAGTGTTTGACAGTCATAAAAAGGTATATACAGATTTATGAGTGATGTTTAGGAAGAGCATGAAGGTGTAAATGCAGAAGGGCTACAGCTGGAAACTTAGGGAGGGGAACACCCATACGTGAAAGGGAACATTGCTGCCACAAAGGTTGAATCACAGGGCACTCCCACCACATATGAAATGCTGTACCTCTATGACCACATTTCCTCCAACACTCAGGGGACGCACTCGGGAACATCTTCGCCAGCCTAGTAGGCACTGCACAGCCTGGCGACCTGATCCCAAATGGTCTCCCATAGGGTCAGCGGGCGAGCATGGTTTGGCTTAAATCCCCAACTATTTAAAAAACTCTTGATTCTATAAAATTCATAGGGCAAGTATTGAGGTATTTGAGTGTCTCCACTGATTTGGGGAAGCTGTTTGAAGGAGTTTCGAGTGGATGCGGACCACAAGTCTGACACCCGATTAACCCCCATTTGAATTTATTTATTGGGGTGAGAGTCCTGAAGGCCCGAAAGGAGACCTGCTATAGAGGTGACAGGGGAGGGATGTGGAGCAATGTGTGGGTGGTGTCTAATCTTGTCCCAAAAGTTGAGACATCCAGCAACAACTGGGTTTATTAGTTCTAGTTCTCTGCGACAATGCGGCAGAGTCCAAATTAAGTCGCGTAGACTAACTTGATGAGGTAAGGAGGCTTGCTCAATCACTCTCCACTTAGAATGGGATAGTTTAACTCCCCATTGGGACACATGGGTTAGCATAGCACCACCGTAGTATCTGGAAACCGACGGAGATGCTACACCTCCAGAAGTTTTAGGGAGTTGGAGTAATTTGTGTGCCACCCTGGGAGGTTTATTCTGCCAAATAAATTTTGTGAACCCACTCTGGAATTGGAGCAGGAGGGATTTAGGGATCTTGATAGGGAGGCATCAAAAAAGATAGGTAAGTCTTGGGAGAAAGGACATTTTTAAGGCAGCAATTCTTCCAAGCCAGGACACATGCTGCATGCTCCAATCCCTTCTCAGGGTGCGGAGCGATGTGAGAAGGGGAATATAGTTATCCTTTATAATCTGGGAAAAGCAACTTGATAGTCTAAAACCTAGGTCCAGGTGAAATTAAAACTTTTTTTCATGAAGGCCAACTGCTCGCCAGTGAAACCTTGTGTGACAGGTTTAATTTGTAGTAGGAGTGGGCACCAAAAGAGGCAAGTATGTCCAAGAGTCTAGGAATATTCTGTATGGGTTGGGTCGCAAAGAGTGTGACATCATCCGCAAAAAGCGTGATTTTGTGTGTAGTACCAAACAAGGTTATACCCTGTATCTGAGGATCAGTCCTAATTTGTTCTGCTAAAGGCTCGATTGACAAGGCAAACAACAGCGGCGATAGTGGGCAGCCCTGTCTGGTGCCGTTTGCTGTGGCAAAGGCAGGAGAACGAAAGCCCAATCCGCTCACAAAAGCGGTGGGAGTCGCGTAAAGGGCCCTGATTGCCCCAATAAAATCACGAGGAAGACGAAAACGCTCAAGAACCGCCCAGAGATATTGCCATCTGATGCTTTCGAAGGCCTTTTGCGCATCAAGAGAGATGACCGAAAGCGGTTTCCGTAGTCGAGAGGAGAGAGTCAGGATATTAAGTAGCCGTCTCGTGTTATCCGGGCCCTCCCTCTGGGGCACAAAACCCACCTGGTCTGAGTCGATTAGGGAGGGTAAAAACTGAGCGAGTCTGTTGGCATACATTTTAGAGTAAAACTTTATGTCAGTATTTATCAGAGAGATGGGCCTGTAGCTGGTGCAAAGAGTTGGGTCTTAAGATGGTAACTATATTGGCTTCAAAAAATTATTTTTGAAAGCGGCCTTCCCTTCTGGCTAGATTAAAAAACTTAAGTAATAAGGGGGAGAGCTCACGAGCAAACATTTTATAAAAATGAACCGGGTATCCATCTGGACCAGGTTATTTAAACAATTTTGCATTTTTTTTTTTTTTTTTTTAAATATTTTATTGGTGAAGTACATACTTTCATACATGAAAAACATAATATTCATCCTTATACATGATTATAAATGTAACAAATAAAATATCATCTCTTATGAAATTAAACATGACAGAAAAGAAATAGTCTTTTTGTCTACAGTCATATTCTGTCTTCTCGTACTTCACAAATTTTCTCCGTAATTTTTTATGGGGAAAAAGAAAAACAAATGACCAAAACCAAGAAAGAGGACAAAACAGATAAGAAGAGAGAAAAAAAAAAAAAAAAATTATGTTGAAAAATACTGCGTTCCAAACCCCTACTACTACTCCCCTGGAACCCCCTCTCTGCCCTTCTAACAATAATCTACTTCCTCGATTTAATTCTCAATCCACTGTTGTGGAAGGATCTCTCCCACAATCAGTGACAGGAACGCTGTGGAACTTGTTAGAGGGGCAATGAATTGTTTTTGTGCTGCCAAAGGCCATTTTTGAATTAATCTTAACCATTTCGCAAAATATCTTTTAAGATATTTCTCTGCTAATAAATTTTTATCATATAGTTCTATCCTCATTTGCAATCTAATTGCACTTACGAATTCGGCTATTCCCGGAGCACTTACTAACTTCCATTTCTTAACCACTAACATACGCGCCGCTAAGATGGCTATATTGATCAATTGTTGATCCCCGGGACATGTCTGATCATGGCACAAAAAGAATATCTTTCTGGGCGTAAGTTCGCAGTTTTGCTGCAAATGCCTATTCAACCAGAAATTAATTTTCCCCCAGAATTGTTTAATTTTAGGGCATGACCATAGGCAGTGCAACATATCTGCCTTATCAGCACAACATTTAAAGCATCCAAGTCTCGATTCATTACATACCCATTTATTCATTCTTTCTGGCGTTAGATAAAAATTATTTAATAATTTCATATGAGCTTCCCTCCAACCTATCTTAGTTGTAGTTGCCTCGCATAGACTTATACTTTTCTTTATATCTGATTCTTGTAAATTAGTGAAATATCTATGAAAGGTCTCTTTAATTCTGGATAGATGATTTTCCCCCAATTTAGAGTACAAGGCCTCATACCAAAAAGTGACTGATCTAACCCCAGCTTTATGTAGTTTGAGGCCTGATTCTATCTCATGTAGGTTCCAATCTTGTGTGCCTGAACATGCTAATGATGTTATAAAGCTTCTAGCCTGTAGATAAGCAAAAAAATTATTTGCAGGTAGATTGTGTTTATCTGCTATCACACTATACAATTGAATTGTATTATTGTCTGATCTAAGAAGCTGCGAAAAGTATATTATACCTTTAGTATGCCATTCTTTAAATACCGCATTATAGATACCTGGGGTAAATGCTGGGGTCCCGATAATAGGTAAAAATCGGGATTTCTGAAAGTCTTCTCCCATCTTCCTACAGTATTTCTGCCAGGCTAATATAATGTTTGAAAATGTGATTAATTGTTTAATATTAGAAGGTAGTTTGGCATATACATGATGCAGAACTGATTTTAAACTAAAAGGTGCAATTAACTCAGACTCAATGTCATAATATGTGACATACTGTGCTTCCGTCAACCAGTCTACAGCATATTTAGCCAACGTAACCCAATTATAATATCTTAGATTTGGTAGCGCCATACCACCATACTTTTTAGGTATAGACAGTTTCTCAATTGACAAGCGTGGTTTCTTTTTGCCCCAAATAAATGATGCACATGCACGATTATATAAAACTATATCTCTTTTGAGAATAACCAGGGGTAGATTTTGTAATAGAAATAAAATCCTAGGGAACAGGATTGCCTTAATCAACATAATTTTTCCTGAGAGAGAGAGATAAAGTATATTCCACTTTTGGAATTCAGCCTCTAGGTTAGCAAACATCTTGGTATAGTTAAGGCCATACCAGTCCCCTGGATCTCTTCCTAAAAATATCCCAAGATAATTTATCTTATCCACCTCCCTAAAAGGGTGAAGATTATAGCTATATCTGTTTTTGTTGATCCATAAGATCTCAGACTTCTGGGCATTGATCTTATATCCAGTGAACTTACTGAACTGCATAATTATCTCCATACTTTTTGGAATATTTATGCTAGAGTTTTTAATGAAAAGCATGATGTCGTCTGCGTATAATGATATAACTATATTCTGCTTACCCAACATAATACCCTCCATTTCTTCCCTAAGAAGCACAGCCAGTGGTTCCAGCGCGATGTTGAAAAGTAGGGGAGATAGTGGGCACCCCTGCCTAGTTCCTCTCTGCAGTGTTATATATGGCGAAAGTTCCCCATTAACTAGCAGTTGTGACCTGGGATCCTTATATATTAGTTTGATTGTATCCACAAAGTTACCCTGGAATCCAAAATGAGCAAGAGAAGTAAGCATGTGATCCCATATTATGGAATCAAACGCCTTCTCTGCGTCTATTGTTATCAAGGCCAAATCTGATAGAGAGTGTGCACCTGTTCTGTGAATTTTATTATAATAATAATCAAGTAATGTGAGGACTCTACGCATGTTTTTTGCTGGATTCCTGGCAGGCATAAAACCTGTCTGGTCTGGACTAATTAAATCTCCAATTACCTTTTTGAGTCTATTGGCTATGATGGCCATGAGTATTTTATAATCTTGGTTAAGAAGGGATATGGGTCTGTATGAGCCCATATCCTCTGGGGGTTTCCCTTTCTTATATATTAACGAAATTATTGAATCAGTAAAATACAATGATTGCTTGTCATGCTGTATATAATAATTATTGAATAAACTGCTTAGCGTTTCTGCCAGTTCTGATTTCAATATTTTATAACATTCTGCAGAGAGTCCGTCCGGGCCTGGGGCTTTCCCTACTTTAGTCTTTTCTATGGCCGTAACTATATCTGCTGTGGTTATTTCTGAATTTAGTTTATCCAATGCCTCTTTAGTGATATTCGGTAATTTAACTTTCTTCCAAAAAGTATGTTTTGCCATCTTATCTATTTTTCCCTGAGAATATATGGTCTGATAATACTTAAAAAACGCGTCTCTAATATCTGAGGCTTTTGTATAGATCTTAGTTTTATCTTTTATTAAAGAGATCATATTCCTGTTTTTCCTAAATTTTCTAATTTTGACCAGATGTTTAGCAGAGATTCCTTGAAACCCCTGGAAATAGCTTCTGGATTTAATATCTTCCAATGCCCATTTGTTGTTTAGAAAAGCCTCTCGCTCTGCTTTGGCCTGTGTATACTTATTCCATGTATTATTGCAGGGGTTATTTATATAGTTTCTATATGTGTTTCGCAGCTGGTTGGTTAATTGGGACTCTCTAGCTAGCTGTTTCCTCTTCAATTTTACCATATAGTTCTTTATATCACCTCTCAGGACCGCTTTGCCTGCTTCCCAGAATATCTCTATCTTATGTCTGTATGTATTATTTAAATTTTGATAATCTCTCCATCTCCCTTTTAACCAGTTACAGAAGTGGATGTTATTTATCATATATCCAGGGAAGCTAAATGTATTCGCGTTCGTCCCTTCCTGAGCGTTCAATTTAAAGTTAATACTAACAATTGCATGATCTGATAACGTGAAGTCATGTATTTGGGAAGTAATATCTATCTTCAATAAATGCTCCTCTATTAAAAAGAGGTCGATTCTAGAAAAGTTCCTATGTAATTTCAATTCACAGGAATATTCTCGCATATCTGGGTGTTGCATTCTCCAGATATCTTTTATTTTTAATGCTGTGCAAAATTCTCTAAAAAATTTTGCCTCCTTTTTGTGTTTTGAGGAGCTCTTTTGTCGGAACCTGTCTATTTCCGGATGTAACACCATATTGAAATCACCTGCTAATATTATATTCTGCCCTAGATAAGGGATTAATTTCTGCTTAATATTACCCCAAAATTCCCTGTCAAATTCGTTAGGCCCATAGACGTTACAAATTGTCCATATTTTGTGCGATATTTCAATTTGAACAATTAAAAATCTGCCGAGTGTATCAACTTCTTTACTAATTATTTTATATGTAATCCTTTTGCTGAATATAATTGCGATTCCCCGCTTCCTATGTGTACATGGTGTGGCTAATATTTCGTTCATCCAATTCGCTCTGAGTTTCGCTATCTCATCTTCCTTCAAATGTAGTTCTTGTAGAAGTATTATATCTGGATCTAATTTCTTAATCGATTTTAAAATGCCTTTACGCTTTGCTGGAGATGTTACACCTCCAACATTCCAAGAAATAAAATTTAAATTTCTACTCATCTAGATGTTGTGTCTGTATTACTACTTGGGCTTGCCCACCTCTGGAGGGGTGCCAGGGGGTAGAGGGAGGGAGAGAAGAAGAAGAAAGAAGAGAGAGAGAAAGGAGAAAAAAAAAAAAAAGAAGAGGAAGAAAAAAAAAAAAAAAAAAAAGGGGAAATAACCACAACATATAACACATAAACCTGCAACCAATCACTATCGAAGCTAATTGTATCTATGCAACCTAACAGTTTTGCTTCACTGTCACTCATTACATACCTCGTTACCAACTTAATCTTAAATGTACAGATAGATTTACCTAGTTACACCTTAATATTTTTTGTTTTACAGTATGTCTTGGCCTCATCTGGGGTATTTAACAGATTTTGCCCTTCTTTCTCTTCTATGACTATTCTTGCGGGATACCTTAGGCTGGCCTTTATACCTGCTTTGATAAGGGCCGAGCAATATGGTGACATTTCTCTTCTCCTAACCGTCGTGTCGGTGGAGAAGTCCTGAAATAGTAATATTTGTGTACCTTCAATGGTGAGTGACTTAATCTTTCGGTATTGCTGCATGACCCTAATTTTGTCTTGGAAACACAGATATCTGATGACTATCATTCTGGGGCGTTTTTTATTATCTGTCTCCGGCCTGATTGCACCCTATGTGCTCTTTCTACCACCAGTTTATCTCCCTGTATTTCCATACCTAATAGCCTGGGCAACATGGTGGAGGCAAACTGTATCAAATCACTAAATTCGCTATTTTCTGGCAGGCCCACAACTCTCACATTGTTTCGACGCGATCTGTCTTCAAGATCGTCCACTTTATTTTGCAGAGATTTAATGGTATCTGTAAGTTTTTGATTGCTTGCTTCCTGCTCAGTATATAAATCTTCTAACTCTGATATTCGGGTCTCTGCCTCGGTCATCCTGTTGGAAAACTGCCTGATTTCCACCGTCAACCCTATCAAATCCTTTTTCAGTGATTCAAGTTGTGGTACAATCAGTTCTGCTAACTGATTATTCGTAATCTGTATATCTGAGTTGGCGGTGGCCATCATGGACGTCTCCACCAGACTGTCCGCTACTGCATCGTTTATTGGCTTGTTGCCTCTCTTATCTCTCTTGACGGGCATAATTGGGGATCTTTGTTTCATGTTAGTCATATATCTTTCCATTAAGTGTCGTGAATAAAAATTACGATAAATGGTGAATAATATGTGTGTCTATGTACATGTATACATAAACCCACAAATGCAAAAAAAAAAAAAAAAAAAAGAAAAAGTGTGTGCAAAAAAAAGTGCAAAGAAGAAGAAAAAAAAAAAGAATTAAATTAAGATTGTGTGACCTCTATCCTGGGGTGCAAAAACTACACGACTTCTCCCTGTCAAATCTATACACTTACAAAATCTTGTGACAATTTTGCATTTTTAATGACTGTCGTAACTTCCGTGAGCAAAAAAAGGGAGCTTAAAAGGTCGCATTGCTCAAGGGATAGTGTGGGAAGTGACAAAGTCTCTAGGTAGGTTCGTAGGACCTCTTCAGGTGTAGACCTAGGAGATTCAAATGCGGCTATGTTATACAGCTTAGTATAATAGTCAGCAAACGTCTCCCCAATGTGAGATGGGATTTGGAGGTGAGAGTCTGAGGTTCATATGCAGTGGATTCGTGAGGCCCCCATTCTGTTTCTGATCTTATTGGCTAGCAATGAATCAGCTTTGTCACCTTTGTAGTAAAACATGTGTTTCAGCTTAGTGAGGTTGACCTGAGTTCTGCGGAGCTCAAGTTGAGAAATATGGTTCTTGACCGCAGTGATTTGAGACGTAATGTCTGCATGAATTGTACCTCTATTTTGCTCTTCTAAGAGTCTCAGTTTGATGTGGGCTTGCGAGAGGGTCAGGCCAGCTTGCTTTCGGAGATATGCTTGTTTGGTGATCAGGATTCCTCTAAATGTGGCTTTGGCGGCACCCCATAAAGTGTCATCTCTAACTGTGGCATTATCGTTTGCCTGTATATAATGGGTAATATCCCTTCCAAGGTCTTCCCTGAAGGGTACATCCTCAAGGATGTGATGGGGTAGATGCCAATTGGACCTCAATCGGGTGCTGTTAGCAGAGTTAATATCAACCTGCACTAAGTCATAGTCAGACCAAGTGCAGAGGGAAATTCTAGCTTGTGTGACTAGGTCTAGAGAATCCGCAGAGGAGAAGATGTAGTCTAGTCTGGAGTACAGTCTATGTGGGTGAGAAAAGTGTGTATAGTAAAAATCTAGTGGGTGGATAGCTCTCCAGATGTCATACAAACCTGAGCAGGACATTAGATGATGTAATCTACTAGATAATTGTTTGGCTGGAGAAGACGCTATAGTCCTAGAAGTAGTTTTTCTATCAATTGTGCGTTCCCAGACCATGTTGAAGTCACCTGCTATAAGAACTCTACCTTGTTGTACCCACTCAAGGACGTGGAGGATATGCTTAAGGTATCTTGGTTGGTTGGAATTTGGGAGATATATGGAGGCTAAGGTGTAGGTGACATGATTTAATTTGCAAATTAAAATAATATATCTGGCCTGAGTATCTTTAATAATTTTAATTGACTCGAAGGCAAGTCTCTTGTGTAGAAGGATCGCCACTCCTCTATCTTTTTTGGTAAAAGAGTCCGTTTCATTGTGCGTATAGGTCTTGGAAACAAGTCTAACCAGTGGATCTCTTGGAGGAATACAACATCGGGATTGTGATGCTTCAGGGATCTTAATAAGAGGCTGCGCTTATGAGGGGAGTTGAGACCCCTAACATTGTGTGTTAATAACCTAATAGAGGGCATAGGGGGTAGTAGGTAATAGTGTTAAAAGGAAGGGATAGGGAATTTGAGGGAGAGAGTGGAAGGGTAGGGCGGGCTCTAATAAAGAACCCTAGATTGTAGTGGAAATAATCCACCTCAAAGAGTCCTAACACAGACTTCTAAGTAGGGCGGAGGCTATGAGGTGAGAAACCAAGGTGTATAGGGCTGAGAACATCATCAGCCCCGCTCCATAAACTACACATACTTAAATATTAATAAATAACAGTTTATCTGAACTTATTCGGCAAAACAATTGAGAAGAAGCACATAAACAAAACATCCAGTGCAAATTTAGACCTGCAAATGTGTAACAGATAGAGCACGCCTACAAGAAACATATAGAAGTGTAGTCCACTCAAACCAATTAGTGACCCTTAACTTAATTAGGGAAACATTCAGAACATATATGAACAGAATATATAGTGCAATTTTAGGCCTGTATAGGCGCTGCAGAGAGAGACAGGTCTTCAAGTTGCAAAAGAAGAGCAGGTCACTTGTATCAGTCAGCGTCCGTGGGCTGGGGTATCCTTGCCCTTTTAACTCTCTGTTCTTTAACAGACCACTCAGGTGCAGAAGCTCGCAGCTTAGGATGAGGAGGATCTCTCTGTGGGGGGGCTCGGGTATGGGACCCCAGGTCATTAGAAGAGAAAGGCCCTGTGCCAAGGTTGCAGCCACAAAGGTTTGTTAGGGTGTGAGCCGAGAGATCGGGAAGGAGTTGTATATCTTTAAATCTCTCACTGAGAGATGGCTTCTTGAAGGCTGCTTACAATAGTCTGTCCTTGTATAGGAAACTGTGGAAGCAAACTATTACATCTTGCGGCTTATCAGAAGCCTCAGTTCTAGGGCGCAATGCCCTATGTGCACATTCCATGGTGCTGGTCAAGCCTTCCTATCAGGTCAAGAAACAAGTCCATCAGAAACTCCAGTAGCTCAGCTGGAGCCACCGACTCAGGAACTCCACGAAATCTAATATTGTGCCTGGATCTGTCCTTGACGTCTGCTAACTTAAGTTCTAACTGAGATATTTGGTCAGCTAGAGTTTCTGAATATGTAAGTAGGTTAGACTGATCAACCACAATATCATCCTGCTTCCATTCCAGGGAATCCACCCTTTCTCCTATTTCTATGTCTTTTTTGAGTTCAGCAGAACTACGCTGTATTTCTTGTGTGATGAATTTAGTCTGCGAGGCTAACATCTTCTTTAGTGTTGTTTCAGTGATAAAATGCTGCGAAGCAGACACAGAATGAATGAATGAGATTCCTCGTCTTGAGAATCAGGATCACTTATATCCCTTTGGGATTCCATGCTTGAACCTTTGGGCTGCTGCGTAAAGTGGTCATAGATTTCAACAATGATTTGGGGAGCTTTCTACCTGAGTGCAGCATGTTGCGGAGGTAAAGTATTAGTGAAAACCCGCAAGGCAAGGGACCCAAGCTCTCTCAGCAACTTAAATTATGATTAACTCTGCTGAAAAAGAAAGTCAGTAAATCACAAGTACATGACAGATATTATCCTGACCTCTGTGGAGCGGGGCTGTATGTCACTTTAACAATCTCTATCACATGTTAGATGCAATGAACCATTTCTGCCCTCCTAATGGAGCAGTAGGCTCCTGTAGAACTTGTGTGGATGGCGAGGACCTGTCGGGTGGCCCAGCTAAGGGTGAGGAGTGCAGTGAAGCTAGGGTTGTCTGGGTTGTCTGGGTGCCTTCCCCTCACCTCGGGGAGGTAGAGGATACAACCCGAAGGAAGGGGAAAAGGGAGTGGGAAGTGACCAACCCAAACAAGCTGGGCAGGAGCGGGGAGGTGAGAGGAGACTTTATAAAACACAGCTTAGTGAGGTATGAATGAACAGTTAGTAAACCTTATGAGTGTTGTACTGGAGGAACTAATTGAGATTAAACTGGTCTCTGATATTGTCTATAGTAAATTATTTAGTATCTTGCTTTCAATAATGTACTACTATAATCCTATGTGAGGTCAGTATGCGGAGTGCTCTCCATAAAGATTAAAGGTACAAAGAGACAGTGAAACAATGTAAAACCTCAAAAAGGAAAAAGCTACATAATTGGCACAGCTGCCCTCACCAAAAGGGCCTAACAGGTGAGGTGTCTAGTATCTAGTAGGCGTGGAATGGGAGAGAACCCCATAATATGGTAAAAGCGTGGGGTCTAATAATATGGAGTAGACACAGAACCTAAACAATAAAAGTATGGCAGGTTAAACAATACAGGATTGCAATGACATAGAGGAACCCTTAAAACAACTATAGTATATATGGTACTATGAGTGGTGTTATACAGAGAGAAACCTGCAAGAAAAAAAAAAGATGTTATCAGGAAGCACACATGCAAAGAAAAGGACACTCCACTCCGGGTATCAACCACAGAGACACATATGCTGACGCAGCAGCTAGGCTAAACTCCTCTATAGAAAATTTTAAAGTGTCTGTGCTCAGGCTTTAATCAGGATCCCAGGCCTGCTAGTTTAAAAGGTCAATCTGTGCAGGCCCTGTCAGGGCTCAGTGTCAAAACTTTATAACATAGTCCTGCACTGTGGCATCAGAGAGCTAGAATAAAGTCTAAGGGGGTTTGCACAACAATCAGAGGGCCCAGCAGGGCTACAAAGTGGAATGTATGGAGGGTGCAGACTCACCAATTTGTCGAGGGCAGATGATTAGAGATCCCTCCTCAGCTGGAGTAAGTTCACTATCTAGGCTCCTGGCCGAAGGAGAAAAGGGTGCGGCCAACACAGCACAGGGCTTGTAGTGAGTTTCAGACACACACAAGAAATCGGTAATCCACCCGGCCACAATATACTGTAATGATTCCCACGTGGTTTCAGGGCAAGTAAAAGAAAAATTTCCCAAGAGCCCCGTCCTGTATGGGCCTCTAAATTGAACAGACCTTTAATTAAGAGAGGGAAGGCGATCCCCAGGAGCAGTATTTGTGGCTTGTACCCTGATATGAGCCCTCCGTCTACACACCTGTCTTATGGCCCAGGGGGGGTATTGCAAGTGGGCTGTTAGATCAGAAATGGTGTGGGTTAAAGTTAAGGGGCAACAGTCTCACCTGATGTGGCAACTCTGTCTGTTTGTTGGGCAATACCTGATCGTCTAGGAGGCTGCATGTCCCAAAGTTCGGAACAAGTGTCACCTTGGTCCTTGGAAGAAAGGTGTATGCCGCAGTTAAAGCGGCTCCCACGTGGGCCGCAAAATGGCCGCCATTCACGCCACAACAGGGAAGCTCCAACCGCTCCTCTCAGGCTCTGATTGCCCTTGGCAGTTACACTGGGCCCTCCGGTCCTCTAACAGAGTGCTCAAGGCACCTCTGAAGACTCAATGTTGGTCTGGTACACAGCAGCTCCGGCCGTGTAGACTCAGTCTTCGGTGCTCTGCACCTCTCCACACCGCCTCTTGCTCCTTCTCTGGTAACTGCTCCGGAGCGGATCCCCGACCCTCCAGAGCTTGGTAAGTGAGAACCGGCACGCGGGTAGCAGGGCCGCGTCCTGTAGCAGAGGGGATCAAGCAGCTAGCAGTCAAAGAGGGCCTGAGTCCTCAGGGAAGGTCCGTGAAGTGCTGGGAGATTAGATGCTGTGCCTCGGCTCGGCCGGTGTCTGTCTTGGGCCTGTATCTACAGCTCACGTCTCCCAGTGTCTCTCCAGATCAGTTTAGCAGGGATCTTTCATGGAAGTAGCAGGGAAGTTCTCCGGAGCGGAGCCCCAACCCTCCAGAGAACAGAGTCACTGTTAAGCCTCTTCTGGTGTCTCTCCTGCTCCGACAGTACTGTAGATATACTGCAGTAGGCTTCTGGACTCTGGAATTGCTAATGAGAGTCCCAGAGGTTCCCAACAGCTTAACCATGTAACGGGTGACCAAAATCTAATCACAAATTAAAGTTAGTGCTGATATTTAGGTACTTTAATGGTATTTAAAGCACTTTTTAGGCTGGTGCTCCTCTCACACACGTCCTCTCAGACCAGCGGTTAGCTCTGCCCCCAAGCAGAAATCTTTTAACATTTCCCCTATAAGTATTCACACCAAATCAGCCTCAGGGTCACTTACCACATCAAAACACTATCCTTAGGGCTACACAGTTCACAACATTATACGAAGTCTGCAGGTTCTGTAAACTAAATTCAGCTCAACCCTTTTAATCCATCTCCAACACAGGTATGCAAAATCTCAGTTTTCTAGAGCAGCCCTAGACTCCAGCTGTAGTTACTGTCATCTTTGTAGCATGACTCTGGGTCAAATCAGCAAATACGATTTCAGTAACTCTCATCCTATTAGCTGATTTGAATTTGAAAAATTAAAACAGCCAATAGGAATGCAAGGTACGCCATTTTTAAATTGGTACCTTGCATTCAATCTTTAGTGTGCGACGGTGATCGTACGAAGAGGATGCTCCACGCTGGATAGCTCTGCGGTCGCTGGTCCTGTTCCATGTCGCCTTGTTCCTGGATGAAGGTAGAAGAGGTCCCCGCGCTGGATGAAAATATTGCTGCCTGAAAGAAGACCTTCTCCACCAGACTTTTGAAATGGTGAGTACCTATTTGGGGGTTAGACTTAGGTTTTATTTTTATTTTTTTGGATGTTTTTTTTTTTAGATTAGGACTTTGTTATTTTAATGGACACAAAAGAGCTAAATCCCCTTTTAAGTGCAATGCCCACACAAATGCCCTTTTAAGGGCAATAGGTAGCTATGTTTTTTTAGTGTTAGGTTTTATTATTTTGGGGGGCGTTGGTGGGTTTATTTTAGTGGTTAATTTTTATTTTTAGGTAAAAGAGCTGATTGCTTTAGGGCAATGTCCTACAAAAGGCCCTTTTAAGCGCTGCAGAATCTTTTGGCGCTTTATAAATAAAGAATAAATAATAATAATAATAATAATAATAATAATAATAATAATAAATAGTCTTAGATAAGGGGGTGTTTTTATTTTGGAGGGCTTTTTATTTTCTGTTGTTTATTTTGGATAATTTGGTTTATTTTTTTCTGTAATTTTAGACTTTTTATTTTTGTAATTTTAGATTGAATTATTGTTATTTAATTTTAGGCTTGATTTTTTAATTAATGTTAGGATTTTTTATTTTAATTGTAATTTAGGATTTATTATTTTAATTGTAAATTAGGATTTTTTATTTTAATTGTAAGTTAGGATTTTTTAATTTATGTAATGGGGTTAATTTAGGGGGTGTAAGGTAAGGGGGCTTAGTGATTAGTTATTTGCATTGTGGGGGCATGGCAGATTAGGGGTTAATAGTTTAAAAAGGTAGAATGCGATGTAGGAGCATGGCAGATTAGGGGTTAATAGTTTTAATAGGTAGAATGTTATGTGATGGCATGGTGGATTAGGGGTTAAAAGTTTTAATAGGTAGAATGTGATGTGGGGGCATGGCGAATTAGGGGTTAATAGTTTTAATAGGTAGAATGTGATGTGGGGTCATGGTGGATTATAGGTTAATAGTTTAAATAGGTAGAATGCGTTGTGGGGGCATGGCGGTTTAGATGTTAATAACTTTAATAGATACTTTGCAATATAAGGGTTGGTGGATTATGGGTTAATACATTTATTAGTTATTGCGGTGGGGGTTGCGTTTGAAAGGTACATATTGCTTGATTTTAACAGCGAGCGACGGGGAAAATATACGCACCGCACTTTTATGCGGCGCCATATATGCGATCGAGTTGGACAAATTTTTTGGGTCATTTGTAATTTGTTAATGAAATTTCATTCACTCGATATTTCCTATGGGGAACAATTTCAGGGCAGCAGAGGAGCAACTTTATATATTATTATATACTAACTTTAATAAAGTTAATATTGAATCTAGTGCTACTGCTACAACCTAGAAGCAGCACAATTATGTTTTTTTTTAATAATTTTTACATTTGTTTTATACTTTTTAAAATAGGGTCTGGATTGGTCAAGAACAAAGGTGAAGCTTACGTAATTATTGGCTAACACATGAATCAATCAACTGATAAGTATATTGCTGGATTGCTATTGAATAGTGTAAATTTGAAGCCTTTCTTGACTGCAGAAGCCATTTTACTGCCTTAATCAATATTTTTGTCCCATGTATTCATTTGTCTGTTGACATTAATGCTACCCCTCAATTATTTTATTTTTGTGAAACAGAAAAATAGATCAAATGTGTTAGTGCTAGCATTCATCGGCACATAATAAAGTAGTTGAAATAATTAAACAAATCATGATATCCAGCTAATACTGAGTAAGAAGATTACACCAATCCGAAGCTGTCATATCCAAAGAGCTACTTCTAAATCTGGAGCAAGTCTAAATACCTAAAACTCATGACATAATCTTCTATGCATGACTGGAAAGTTTGACTGTTTTCCAAACCTTTGTTTATTACTGCTTCAAGGTCCAGTCAAATTCCATATGCTGGTGGTTTAGAAATAAACAATAATAATATATAGTTGCATAGCAGGACTGCAAAACAACATTATGTAATATGTCCAAGACTGCATGTTTAAATTATTGTGTCACATTATTTTCTAACACTACAAAGTGTTTATGGATTATAATGACAGAAGTTATACATCACAGGACTTTTTTAAGCCAAACACACTGAACGCCCCAAAGTTGCATAACTGTTGTGTAAAAAAAAGGGGCTTCTGCAAAGAAGCAAAATGTTTATGAAGCATTCCTTCATTTAGTATCTGAGCCTTGCTTTTATTTTTTCAGTTTTTTTCATTCTAATTAAACATTTTTTTTTTTTTTTTTAAATTAGGGTTTTAAAGAAAAAGCATAAAGGTACAGATCTCAGAGCTAATTATCTCCTTGTTTTCTCACAAAAAGCAAAAGAGGTCTGCAAAAATTTGTGAGTACGTTTTGCAAGTTTAAAAAGCTATTAGTATGATCTATTTATTATTAGTCGCCCGTAGACAGCATGTGACAGTCAGTGCTTCTGCTACATAACTATTTTAATTCACTTGAGTTCCTGTAAGTACTGTTTCAACTAAACAGTCTGTTTTGACATTCTATCTTAGATATTTTCTAATTTATTGATTTAATTATTTATTTATTTTACAGATATAATTGAATTCAAAACATCATGTCATATTTTGCAACAGACACCTGCTATGGCTAACTCATGTCCCTAAGGTTCCCTGTTCATCACTATTGTCATCAAGGTATTACTTTTAAATCTGAAAGCATCTGTTTCATATTTAATCCATGTGCTCAGATTGTTTATCAGTATTTACTCTTGCATCTGTGTAATAATATTTCATGTATTATTTATTGTACGCAGCTGTTAGAAGAACATACCCCCCCCCCTGAATATTTAAGTATGAGCAGCACTGTGTTTTATCTGAAAAAAATAAAAAAGTAATTGTTAGCATGATGGTTATTAAGCCTTTAGGTACCAGGGAGGAATCTGCATGCTATGGAAAAACAGTGATCCTATTTCCACAAAATAAATAATACAAGTATTGCAGGCAGTACTTTACAAACAGCTAGATTACGAGTTTTGCATTATGGTTTTAATGCTGAAAAAATGTCCATTTCAGAGTAAAAACAGTAAGGCAGCCATAACGAGTCTTGTCGGTATAGCTGTACCTCAAGCATTTTAGCCTGTAACGCAACGTCAATCCCGCACTCAAAAAAATGACGTTTTTGCATGAGATTTCCATAGAGTCGGTATTACAGGTTGTACAGTGAGGCTAAAATGCTTGCATTACAGCCTATACCGACACGATCCATATTGCCTTCTGAGATCAGAAGTTATGGATTTTGTGTAACAAAAATGTTTCACAAAACTTACAACTAAACTGTTACAAAGTGCACTAACAACCATAAACTACCTATTGACCCCTAAACCGAGGCCCTCTCACATCCCAAACACTATTTAAAACATATTAATTAACCCCTAATCTGACTCCCACCCACATCCCCACCACTATAATAAAGTTATTAACCCCTATTCCACCGCTCCCCGACACTGTCACCACTAACTAAACATATTAACCCCTAAATCACCAGCCCCCCACATGGCCCCTACTAAATTAAACTATTAACCCCTAAACCCTTTAACCCCTTAACTTTAAATTAAAATTACTATATCCCTATCTTAATATAAATAAAAACTTACCTGTGAAAACTATGTTTAAACTAAAAATGAACCTACTATAACTATTATACAAACCTATTATACTAAAACTAAAATAACTACCAATAAAAAAACTAAATTACACATTAAAAAAACCTAACACTACTAAAACAATTTTAGTCTAAAATTTCAAAAAATAAAAAATACTAAATTACAAAAAATAACAAACACTAAATTATGAAAAATAACAAACACAGTTATCAAAAATAAAAACAATTACAACTAATCTAATAGCCCTATAAAAATAAAAAGCCCCCCCAAAATAAAAACACCCCCTAGCCTATAATAAACTACCAATAGCCCTTAAAAGGGCCTTTTGTAGGGCATTGCCCTAAAGAAATCAGCTCTCTTACCTTGAAAAAATACAAAGACCCCCAACAGTAAAACTCACCACCCAACCAACCCCCCAAAATAAAAAAAAACTGACTCTAACAAAAACCTAAACTACCCATTGCCCTGAAAAGGGCATTCAACTCTTTTAAAAAATCCCAAACCCTAATCTAAAAAAAAAAAAAAACACCCAAAAAAAGTTAAAAATAACTTAACACTAGCCCCTGAAGATCCACTCACAGTTCTGAAGTCCGTACATCCATCCTCATCCAGGCGGTGATAAGTCTTCTTCCAGGCGGCGAGAAGTCTTCATCCAGACGGCATCTTCTATCTTCATCCAGGGGCATCTTCTATCTTCATCCTGGCAGCGTCTTCTATGTTCATCCTGCCGGTGCGGTGGAGTGGATCCATCCTTGAAGACATCCTGGACGGAGCCTCCTCTTCATACGGTCACAGTCATACACCCGATCTTCAATGCAAGGGAGACTTTTCAAAATGGCGTCCCTTGCATTCCTATTGGCTGATTTGATTCTTGAAATTTAAATCAGGCAATAGGGTGAGAGCTACTGAAATTCTATTGGCTATTCAGAACAGTCAATAAGATTTCAGTAGCTCTCATCCTAATGGCTGATTTGAACAGCCAATAGGATTTCAGTAGCTTTCATCCTATTGGCTGATTTGAATTTCAAGAATCAAATCAGCCAATAGGAATACAAGGGACGCCATTTTGAACAGGCTCCCTTACATTGAAGATCCAGTGTACGGTGGTGACCGTATGACGAGAATGTTCCATGCTGGATATCTTCAAGGATGGATTTGCTCCGCACCACCAGGATCAATTTAGAAGACGCCGCCGGGATGAAGATAGAAGATGCCGCCTGGATGAAGACTTCTTGCCGCCTGTTTGAAGACTTCTCTCCACCTGGATGAACACTTCTTGCCGCCTGGCTGAGGATTGATGTCCGGACTTCAGAAACTATGACTGGATCTTCGGGGGTTAGTGTTAGGTTTTTTAACATTTTTGGGCAGGGTTTTTTTTAGATTAGGATTTGGGCTATTTTAAAAGAGCGGAAGGCCCTTTTCAGAGCAATGTAAAAGAGCTAAATGCCCTTTTAATGGCAATGCCCATACAAATGCCTTTTTTTCAGGGCAATGGGTAGCTTAGGTTTTTGTTAGAGTTAGTTTTTTTTATTTTGGGGGGTTGGTTGGGTGGTGGGTTTTACTGTTGGGGGGTCTTTGTATTTTTTTCAAGGTAAAAGAGCTGATTTCTTTAGGGCAATGCCCTACAAAAGGCCCTTTTAAGGGATATTGGTAGTTTATTGTAGACTAGGGGGTGTTTTTATTTTGGGGGTGGGCTTTTTTATTTTTATAGGGCTATTAGATAAGGTGTAATTGTTTTTATTTTGGATAATTTTGTTTGTTATTTTTCGTAATTTAGTGTTTGTTATTTTTTGTAATTTCGTATTTTTTGTAATTTTAGACTTAAATTTTTTTAGTAGTGTTAGTTTTTTTTAATGTGTAATTTAGTTTTTTTAATTGGTAGTTATTTAATTTTAGTATAATAGTTTAGTATAATAGTTATGTTAGGTTGTTAGTTTAAACTTAGGTTTTTTTAATTTCCCAGGTAAGTCTTTATTTATTTCAAGATAGGGATATTGTAATTTTAATATAAATTTAGGGGGTTGTTAGGTTTGGGGGTTAATAGTTTAATTTAGTTTTTTGTGATGTGAGGGCTGGCCGTTTAGGGGTAAATAGGTTTATTTAGTGGCCGTGATTTGATAGGCCAGAGGTTTAGGGGTTAATAACTTTTATCAGCGGCGGCGATGTCAGGGTGTGGCGGAATAGGGATTAATAACTTTTATTAGTGGCTGCGATGTCGGGAGCAGCAGATTAGGGGTTAATACCTTTATTTTGGTATCAGCGATGTTGGGGCAGCAGATTAGGGGTGTTTAGAATTTGGGTTATGTTAGGGTGTTAGGTTTAAATGTAACTTTTTTTCCCCCATTAACATCAATTCTTCCCATTGATGTCTATGGGGAAAGTGTGTACAAGCACGCCAAAGCAGCCCTTGGATTTTGTGCGGTATGGAGCTTATCGCCATAGCTTTTCAGAAACTTGTAATAGCAGCTCTATGGAGGGTGAAATAACGCAACGTTTGTTGCATTCGTTGTGCACCCTCTATATTGCAAAACTCGTAATCTAGGCGATAGAAAGTTATATACAGATATACCAGAAGGATAAAAAGCAGAACATCTGGACAACTCCATAAAAAACATAACTTTAAAAGAATCCTTAAAAAATGTAATACCATGGAGGTGTAGAATCTTACACATTTGACGCTTATTGCAAGTGCTTAGGCATAGATAATATAAAACTAGACCTTAACACTTTTTAAAGGGAGCGTCCACCAATCACAGTTTGACTACATCACACACCCACTAAGGGCTATATTAAGAGTGAAGAGCTATTTAACCTCCTGCTCGAGCATTAAATTTGGTAGAGTTTAACTTTTTGCATGCATCAGATAGCGCTGGTATTACAAGTTTAAAGTAAAAATGTTGAACTCGCACAAATCCTAACCAGAGGATATCACGTTCACACCATTAAATTCAATGAAGCAGCGATGTTAACAAAAACTAAAAGAAATATCTATACTCGCGTGTTATCCCCATAGCAATAAACTCCCTACTCTAATAACCCCTAAACTGCCACATCCTCCTACTCTTTAAACCTGCTACACTATTAACCCCTAAACCACTTCTACCCCCATTTCAAAACGCTCCCTACACTATTAACCCTTAAACCACCACTACACCCGTAGCAATAAACCCCCTTCTCTACTTAACCCCTAAATTGCTACTACCCTTAAATGCAATGAACCCCTACTCTACTTAACTCCTAAACGGCTACTGCTCCACCTCAATAACCCCCTGCTCTATTAACCCGCTAACCCCCCAAAACCCCTAACCTACCTATTACTACCAGTAAAAAAAAGATAATAACAAAAAAAAAACGACAACCAGTAAAAGCCCTATCCTAAAACTAAAGTACTCTAAAAAAATGCCCTGAAAAGGACAAAAGGGATTTAGCTTTTTTGATAAAAAAAAAATCCTTAGCTGAATTGTGAATTTAGTTTCTTTGCTAAAAACAAAACAAAAAAACTATACTAAACCTAACCCCCTACTAAGACTAACCCCCAAATTTTATACTCACAATCTTGAATCCATCTCCTTTGGGGGGCAGCAGCAGATCCTTGCCATCAGAGGTCCTCTTGGTTCCCCGTCAATGCTCATGGATACTCTTGGGTGGTCCTCTTCTTTTCTTCCACACAATCCATCTTCATGCTTTCACCACAGCACACTAAAAATTGAATGCAAGGTTCTCCCTTACATAGGGGCACCCTTGCATTTTTATTGGCTTATTTTTTATTTCTAATTGAAATCAGCCAATAGAATAAAAGCTTTTTTATTGGCTGATTTAAAGTAGAATTAAAAAAACATCCAATAGAAATGCAAGGGCACTGCTATATAAGGTGAAATCTTGCATTTAATCTGCAGTGTGTTGCAGTCATCACATGATCGGATCGGGTGGAAGAAAAGAAGTGGACTGCTGCTGCCCCCCAAAGAAGCCAGATTCAAGATGCTGAGTACAGAATTAGTTTTTTGGGACATAAAATAAGTTGGGATAAAGACAAGCTCTAACTCCCCCCACACAATTCCTTTTATGGCTACATATATATCCACCTTTGATTTGGAAGAATGCAAGACTTTAACACCTATCTGCTGGAGCATGCCTAGAAGCAAATAAGCTGCTGTGAACTCATTTGAAATACAATGTCTGTGTTTCTGATGCTAAACACTGATAAGGGGGGTGGATCAGACTACTTCAGACAGCATGGCTATGTAAGTAATTTTGCTTATATTTGAAAATTATTTTAAATTATTTGCCAACAATTTTTTTTTTTAAATGTATGCAAACTATTTTTACTTAATTAGCCCTTTTAGGATATGCACAGATCTCAACATCTTTTAAGGCACTTTAATATCACTTATGCCCTTTACATGGCATTTTATAGGTTGGGGTTTTTTAGGATAGTTTTTTTAGCAGAAGAGCTAAACTCACTTATGCTCTTTTCTGGGCTATTTTTAAATTAGGTTTTTTTGAGGATATAACTTTTACTGTTTTTTTTTTTTTTTTTTTTTGTAATTTAGGGGACAGTTTAGGGGATAGTAGAGTAGGGGCTATTGTGGTGGGGAAGTGGCAGTTCAGGGGTTAATATAGTAGGTTTTATTGTGATTGGGTAGTGGTGATTTAGGGGTCAGTAGTGTAGCAGGGTTAATAGAGTAGCAGGGTTTAAATAGTAGGGTGTTGTGGTGGATTAGCGGTTACTAGAGTAGGGGGTTTATAGCGATGGGCTAATGACAGTTTAGAGGTTAATAGCAATGGGGGTTATGGCAGATTAGGGATTAATAATGTAGGGTGGATTGTGTAATGTTATTAGTTTTTTTTTTTTTTTTTTGGTGCAGCTTTTTTCTCATTCCAAACTCTTTAGACGACCTTAGACGTAACATAAAAAAGCTTGAGCCTAAAATGTGATTGCATTAGAGTGATCACATTTAATTTTAACTAATATGATCGTAACTTAGCATGGTCATGATATTGATAGATTGCTTCTGCGCTAATGTTACCATTCCACTTGTAATCTAGTCCTAAATAAGTCACAAATCCATTTAATGCAAATAAAGTATGTGAGACATTTTAACACAACTCCTTTTTAAAAGTTAGAACATAGAAGTAAAAAACAAAACAAAAATAAACACACACTGGCATATGCTATAAACATGTAAAATTAAACTTTTAACCCAGCAACAAAATTCCAAAATTCCATTATTCAAAAATATATTTTTCATATCAAAAAAAGATTTTAATTTTTGTGCTTGTCGGGTTGTGTTTGTATTACAAGATCCATAAAAACGTATTTTGCACTAGCGTGAACCCGAATAGCGCAAAAAAAACAAGTTTTTGTGTGCATGCATTACCCCATAGAGATCAATAGAGAAAAAAAGTAAAAAAAGAAACTAACACCCGAAATCGTGCAACGCCATTGCATTTTCGCATTCCCCATAGAAGTCAATGGAGAAAAAAAATTGTTGAATAAAAAAACACCCATCACGCAAACATAGCATATTCGCATTATAAAATATGAAATATTGACAGTAAATATATAGTTAAAATCTTTATTAATTATGAATATTGCATAAAAATGTTTTATCATGTTTTTATCTGCTTAATGGCAAAGGTCTCTAATGCACACATATATATATATATATATATATATATATATATATATATATATATATGTGTACATATATATTAATGTGTTTATATGTGTATATATAACTGTAAATACATATAAACACATATAAATACATTAATATATATGTACACATATGTATATGTGTATATATGCATACAAATACATCTTTAGCAATGTATATGTATGTGTCTCAATGTTCCATTTGCCTGCCTTTTTTTTATAACACCCAAGATCTCCTATCTCAGAGCCCTTAAAACTTTTTTGTGCATTATTTTTTTTAAATGATTTTAATTTGTAATCTATCCAAGCGTGTCTTACCACCTCCACCAGTCCTTAGAACCTATATACACACTGAGAACATGCTATAAACTGCAAGTTAAGGTGTAGGGCAGGGTGGGCAAGTGGTAGATCGCGGTCTACCAGTGGACCGCAAGGGAATTTTGAGATGACAGCCTGGAAGATTTCCAAAATATGCATAATAAGAGAAACATTTCTCACACATCTAGGCTGAGATGCTGCTCGGTTTCCCTGGGTTTGGCAGTTCCAGGTCTTGCTCTGTCTGATATTCTGCTGCCACTTTCTAGTTCTGTCCTCCGTTACTTGTCACAAGGCTCTGCTGGGTGAATGGTCTGGTGTTGTTGTTTTTTCCCAGGGTCTGTTACTCCCCCTCAGGTTCTTTTTCTTACTCTGTACCAGGCTTTGATGCTGCTCTCTGATACTTTCTCTGACACACTAATATTAGCTGTACTTTGTGCTAGTTTCTGCAGCTTTCTGTCCCCAGAATTTGTTGTCACCAAATTGTGCAGGTCAGTGCTGTTGCTGCTATACCAGTCTCTGGTTGCTGTGTAAGGTGGTACAGAGCCTGCAGGTCCTGCCACTATCAATGTCTCAACTATTTGCAGTAGTCTTCAGCTAGCAGCGGACAGATGGAGAGCAGCCAACAGGATCTGCCTCCTAATCAACCTGACATGGCATCCAGCCAATAAAATTACTTTGTAGAATGAGTCTGTCTATGATTGGCTGAGAATAGTGATGTCCCGAACTGTTCGCCCGCGAACGGTTCACAGCGAACATAGCTTGTTCGCGTTTGTGGGTGAACACATGGTGATGTTCGATCCGCCCCTATGTGTCATCAGTGAGGAAACCTTGACCCTTTATGTCACAGCCGTCTGACACATTAGAGCCAATCAACATCAGACACTCCCTCATAGACCCTCCCAGCTACTCGGAATCCGCCATTTTAGACTCATAATGACCTTGCTTTCTTAATGAGAGGACGTGTTGTGTTTTTGCTCCTAACATTAATAGGAAAAACATAGCTAGGCTAGTGTATTTAGTGTCCACTACAATCCAGAAGGACTCCCCTCATCTCTGCTGCAAGCACAGCACCCCAAAAAGCCCTTTTTAGGGCTATGTTTCGTGCCGTTTTTTTTCTTTTTTTCTTTTTTTTTTATTAGCATTTGCCTGGCTTTCAGGCTGTGTGTTTAAGGCTCACAGCATATGCTGTGACTACTGACACCACTGATATCTCCCTAACACCATTAGTTTAAATTTAAATAACCAAAAATTTTAATTATTTTGCTAGTGTAATTTTTTTTCATTTTCTATCAGGCCTGTGTCACACAGCATATACTCTGGTTCATTGCTCTGTGCCCGCCACCAGTGTTAATATCCGTTTATAGCATTATTTTAAATTTAAAAAAAAATATATATATATTTTGCTAGTGTAATCTAATTACATTTACTATCAGGCCTGTGTCTGTCAGGCTCACTCAGCATTAATATACCTCATTTTTTTCAGTCTTTTGGGTAATTGGTCTGTGCCAGGCAGCCACACAGCACTCATATCTTCTTCACCTTAATTTAAATATAAAAAAAAAAGTTTAAATTTGTTTGATAGTGTAATCTAATATAATTTTCTATCAGGCCTGTGTGTTTTGCTGACATACAGAGCCTACTGTGTTTACTTGCTGCCCTCCCTAGTCTATGAGCCACGACTCATTTGTGTTTAACCTTTTTTTAATTTCACCCCCCAAAAAATAAAAAAATAAATCATTTTTCTAGTGTAATCTAATAGTATTTTCTATCAGGCGTGTGTGTATCTGACTTACAGAGCCTACTGTTTTTAATAGCTGCCATTCCAAGGCTATCAGCCACGACTCATATGTATGTGCTTAACCTTTTTCTTTAAATTGCCAAAAAAAGTCTTTAAATCATTATGCTAGTGTAATCTAATTTTATTTTCTATCAGGCCTGTGTCTAACTGTCTATCTGACTTATACAGCAAACTGTTGTTAATTGCTGCCCTACGTAGCAGCCAGCCAGTGCGACCACTCATATGTGCATTGCACTTCTTAACATAATTTTAATATTAAAATCTAACATTTTAAAATATTTTGCTAGTGTAATCTAACTTAATTTTCTATCAGGCCTGTGTTTTTGTCACTTACACAGCCTACTGTGTTAAATTGCTGCCCTACCTACCATCCATGACTCATATCTGCCAGCCTGTGTGCCAGGCCCAACTAGCCAATTAGTGGCACCAATCATAATTCTTGTAACAGTATATAAAAAAATAAAAATCATAATTTTTTTGACTGCAAATATTCAGTCTCCTAGTGCCATTGAATTGCATTTACCTCCTGCCTGCCAGCCTTTTGTGACAGGCCGTCTAGCCAACTATTTACACCAATCATAATTGTTGTCACAGACAGTATAGTTACTAATTAAAATTAAAAAAAATTTGATTGTTGATCTTAATCCTCAGTTTGCTCGTGCCATTGAATTGCACTTTTCTACTGCCTTCCAAGCCTGTGTGCCAGGCCTACTTTCAAAATATTTACACCAATCATATTTGTTGTCACAGTATTCTTAATAATTAAATTTTCTTTCGTGATTCAGATTGAGCATGAAATTTTAAGCAATTTACTAATTTACTCCTATTATCAAATTTTCTTCATTCTCTTGGTATCTTTATTTGAAATGCAAGAATGTAAGTTTAGATGCCGGCCCATTTTTGGTGAACAACCTGGGTTGTCCTTGCTGATTGGTGGATAAATTCATCCACCAATAAAAAAAGTGCTGTCCAGAGTACTGAAACCAAAAAAGCTTAGATGCCTTCTTTTTCAAATAATGATAGCAAGAGAACAAAGAAAAATTGAAAATAGGAGTAAATTAGAAAGTTGCTTAAAATTGCATGCTCTTTCTGAATTACAAAAGACAAAATTTGGGTTCAGTGTCCCTTTAAAAATTAAAATTTTTGGTAATAGTTGTTCTGAATCCTCAGTTTGCTCGTGCCATTGAATTGCACTTTCCTCCTGCCTTGCAGCCTGCTGTGTGCCAGGCCCACCTAGCCAATTATTGCCAGCAATCATATTTCTTTTAACAGTATTGCAAAAATTGTCAATCATCACTGTTTTGACTGTCAGTATTCAGTCTCCTAGTGTCCTTGAATTGCATTTACCTCCTGCCTGCCAGCCTTTTGTGCAAGGCCGTCTTGCCAGGGTAATCATAACCGCCATATAGACCTCCACCAATAGGGGGAGTTTCAGCGCTGAAAGTGCGAAGAATAGTACTACTTAACACAACCTAGTTGGGTCCAAGACCGCATGTTAAATTATTAGACTTTATCAGGGTAATTATATATCTAACAAATCTATCTATTTCTCTTCTATCGATTCTATCTAACTATCAATCTATGTATATCTATCTATCAAATCTATCTATCTATCTCATGGTCGGACTGTTTTGTGACAGCCACTTGTGTTTAGGACAAATTTGAAGTAGGAGGACAGACCAATCATCTTCTTCCATCTCCCTGTTCCAAAAATGCAGGCCATATAGACCTCCCCCGATAGGTGAAGTAACAGGTAGTAGTAAACTGCTAATAATAGTACTACTTAACACACCATGGGTCACAGACCACATGTCTTATTTTTATACTCTGTCAGGGAAATTATATATATTTCAAATCCATTTATTTATATATCTAATCGATGGAACTATCAAATGTATCGATCAAATGTAGATTGCATCTATTGATCGATGTAATTCGTATCTATAAAATGTATATTATATATTTTGGTTGATGTCATTCGTATCTATAAAATGTATATTGCATCTTTGATTCGATAACATTCGTATCTATCAAATGTATATTGCATCTATTGATCGATGTAATTTGTATCGATCGAATGTATATTGCATCTATTGAGCTATGTACAGTGTATCGATCATATGTATATTGCATCGATTGAGCTATGTTATCTATGTATCTATCTATCAAATCTATCTATCTATCACGTGGTTGTGCAAGTGGACTGTTTGCGGTTGATTGAAGGCGTAACACTTGGAGTTTGCTCTGGCACTGTGATGCGGCCGTAACCCTTACACTACCTGATAGATACGACATCATAACTGATGTTTTAAAGCACGTTATTGCAAACAATTTGGGAATGTTAGTTGATTTAGGCCCATTATGGGTTAAAAGCAGACTCTACATAAACTATGTAATTTTCCATGGGAGTTTTGCCAGGGATCCCCCTCCAGCATGCCACAGTCCAGGTGTTAGTACCCTTGAAACAATTTTTCCATCACTATTGTGGCCAGAAAGAGTCCTTGTAGGTTTTAAAATTCGCCTGCCTATTGAATTCAATGGCGGTTTGCGGGTTCGAGAACAATACCGGAAGTTTGAGTCCGCCGTTCGCGAACCGAAAATTTTAGGTTTGCGACATCACTAGCTGAGAATAGTTCATTGTCATCGTTGTACCTGAGTTCTGGGTTTCCCATGTGTTCCAGGCTTGACTACTCCTCTAGCCCTAGACTCGAGCCGTCTTGATTGTGAGACCACTTATCCATATGCAGGTGCAGTACACAGATAAGGTTGCTTGATGGTCCCAGCGTGACGTAAAGAGAGAGCTCTCACAGTAAGTAAAGAGCGCGGCTGTATTTATTATTAAAGAGAGCACGGCTGATTTTTAGAGCTGTATTATTTGAGGCAAAAATAACATTTTCAGCCAGCAGGTCCTATTTGTGGCAAAAATACAATTTCCAGCCAGCAGGTTCTATTTGTTGCAAAAATAAAAATTTTCAGCCAGCGACTGGTGTTTTTTTTTTTTAGTTAGGTGACCACATCACTTGGAATAAAATTAGAGGTAGCCCTTGACTTACAAAAGTCTGCCCACCCCTGGTGTAGGGTATATATATATATATATATATATATATATATGTCCCCAGACTATGTGAAGCATGTGAACATGTTCATACTAATAGCGGGTGAGCTATGAAGGTGCAGGTACCTACACCTCTCATAATCTCCATCCACTGTGCTTACCTCAGCTGCAGCAACTTGCTTCCAGTAGATGAGCCTATCCTAGGCAGTGCAAGCATGATTAATTGTTTAAATGACAGGTAATTGCATGGAGAATTGTATTAGATCTTGCACTTCCCTTTAATCTAACTCCTCATCAAGGAGGTAAAATAAAATGATTGAGGATTATGGGAAGTGGGAGGGAGTTAAAGCTCTGTTTTTTGGGGTCTTTATTCTCCTTCTAGTGGACAGGACAGGAGGGAAATATTTACACACGTGATAGCTTGTGGACTCTCACCATCTGATGAAAGAAAGAATTTTAACAAAACAATGATATTTCATATCAAAATCTCTTTTCCATCATGATTTAGCATATTCTAGAAGCAGCAACAGGATTCCTGTAAGTCCTTGCATTGGTCTTAAATCCATTCACTATTACTTAACTAATATACATCATAAAGATCCAAAATATGTTGTTAGAAAAGAAACTCCTCTAGTCTTACTGATTCTGTTTCACAAGAGTTAAATTCATGCCTATATTTAATAGTCCTATTAATAAATACTGATTTAAGTGCAGCCTATTATATAAATGTAAAAAGAGCAATTTATATGTAATCAATACTTTAAATACAATTCATACATAGTAATCCATTCATAGCCCTTAGCTATAGTACAAAACAATCAATGTTAAATGCTACTAATTCATCAATTTCCAGGGATTACATTGATAAATACTTGAAGACATGAATCATTAATATTCCATATTTTATCAACAGGAAAACTCACATGTATTTACTCAGATTCTACATAAAAGTTGAAAATATATTTTCATGGGTCAGATTTAGCATGTAGTTTTAATTTCAATTTACTTCAAATATCATATTTACTCTGCTCTCTCGATATCCTTTGTTGGAAATCATACCTAGGTAGGTTCAGGAGAAGTAATGCTCTACAGGTGATTTATGGCTACACAAACCTCTTGTCATTAGTTCATCATTATGGGGTTGAAAAAGTCCAAGGAATAAAATTGAAAAAGGTTCATGGGGTTACAGTTCAATGACTTCATTTATTAAACTGAAAATACAGCTTTGGTGCCCCAGTATTTCAGGTTTGGACCAGTGACCCTAAGACCGCTGCCACTTAACCACTCTGTCACCTAAAGTGTGGCAGTTTTCAAACATCCTGATCAGATCCGATTGGGATGATTGAAAGCCATGCAAGTCTGGAGGGAGGAGGTTCATGATAGGAAACCTCATCTGACCAGCACATGATAAATGGAGCCCCATATGTGTGTTTGGAAATCAGAAAGAGCTATGTTTTCTATGTGTGAAACAATCTAAATGTAATTTGATTATGATCATGGTGGAAATAATGGGCATGTTTGCAGTGCTGCCACAATAAATTTTGGGGCCCCTGACTTAACCATTGACCAGGCCCCCCCCCCCTCTGATGACATGTGCAATTTTTGACCAAGTGACTAAAACGTATATGCACTTTATTCTTAAGTGTCAATTTAAACTGTTCAATGTTGTAAAGGTAGTAAAATACAAACACACAGAGACACTCATACACTGAAACACACTCACACATAAGGATTCACATATAGACACTCTAGCAGACACGCAAACAAACACACTCAGACACAAACACCCAAACAGACACTCAGCACTTGTTTACATTGACCTGACAAGTAATTAGGTAAACTACAGTTTTGTAAAAAAAAAGGAGATTTAGAAAACAAAATATAGAGTTATGATTATATTTTTGTAAAGGAAGATGCCAACTTAATGATGACAACAGCATGCAGTGGCTGAAAGGAAGGGCCCTGAACTGAATAAACAATAATTTAAAGGTTAAATGGTAGATTGGTGACTTCCGGAAAGGTCTCATTAATCTCTACCGGCTAGATTTGGAGTTTGGCGGTAAAAGGGCTGTTAACGCTCCGCGGGCTTTTTTCTGGCCGCACCATAAATTTAACTCTGGTATCGAGAGTTCAAACAAATGCTGCGTTAGGCTCCAAAAAAGGAGCGTAGAGCATTTTTACCGCAAATACAACTCTCGATACCAGAGTTGCTTACGGACGCGGCCGGCCTCAAAAACGTGCTCGTGCACGATTCTCCCATAGGAAACAATGGGACTGTTTGAGCTGAAAAAAAACCTAACACCTGCAAAAAAGCAGCGTTCAGCTCCTAACGCAGCCCCATTGTTTCCTATGGGGAAACACTTCCTACGTCTGCACCTAACACTCTAACATGTACCCCGAGTCTAAACACCCCTAGCCTTACACTTATTAACCCCTAATCTGCCGCCCCCGCTATCGCTGACCCCTGCATTACACTTTTAACCCCTAATCTGCCGCTCCGTAAACCGCCGCCACCTACGTTATCCCTATGTACCCCTAATCTGCTGCCCTAACATCGCCGACCCCTATGTTATATTTATTAACCCCTAATCTGCCCCCCACAACGTCGCCGACACCTACCTACACTTATTAACCCCTAATCTGCCGACCGGACCTGAGCGCTACTATAATAAAGTTATTAACCCCTAATCCGCCTCACTAACCCTATCATAAATAGTATTAACCCCTAATCTGCCCTCCCTAACATCGCCGACACCTACCTTCAATTATTAACCCCTAATCTGCCGACCGGAGCTCACCGCTATTCTAATAAATGTATTAACCCCTAAAGCTAAGTCTAACCCTAACACTAACACCCCCCTAAGTTAAATATAATTTTTATCTAACGAAATAAATTAACTCTTATTAAATAAATGATTCCTATTTAAAGCTAAATACTTACCTGTAAAATAAATCCTAATATAGCTACAATATAAATTACATTTATATTATAGCTATTTTAGGATTAATATTTATTTTACAGGTAACTTTGTATTTATTTTAACCAGGTACAATAGCTATTAAATAGTTAAGAACTATTTAATAGTTACCTAGTTAAAATAATTACAAATTTACCTGTAAAATAAATCCTAACCTAAGTTACAAATACACCTAACACTACACTATCAATAAAATAATTAAATAAACTACCTACAATTACCTACAATTAACCTAACACTACACTATCAATAAATTAATTAAACACAATTGCTACAAATAAATACAATTAAATAAACTATCTAAAGTACAAAAAATAAAAAAGAACTAAGTTACAGAAAATAAAAAAATATTTACAAACATAAGAAAAATATTACAACAATTTTAAACTAATTACACCTACTCTAAGCCCCCTAATAAAATAACAAAGACCCCCAAAATAATAAATTCCCTACCCTATTCTAAAATACAAAAATTACAAGCTCTTTTACCTTACCAGCCCTGAACAGGGCCCTTTGCGGGGCATGCCCCAAGAATTTCAGCTCTTTTGCCTGTAAAAAAAAACATACAATACCCCCCCCCCAACATTACAACCCACCACCCACATACCCCTAATCTAACCCAAACCCCCCTTAAATAAACCTAACACTAAGCCCCTGATGATCTTCCTACCTTGTCTTCACCATGCCAGGTTCACCGATCCGTCCTGGCTCCAAGATCTTCATCCAACCCAAGCGGGGGTTGGCGATCCATAATCCGGTGCTCCAAAGTCTTCCTCCTATCCGGCAAGAAGAGGACATCCGGACCGGCAAACATCTTCTCCAAGCGGCATCTTCTATGTTCTTCCATCCGATGACGACCGGCTCCATCTTGAAGACCTCCAGCGCGGATCCATCCTCTTCTTCCGACGACTAGACGACGAATGACGGTTCCTTTAAGGGATGTCATCCAAGATGGCGTCCCTCGAATTCCGATTGGCTGATAGGATTCTATCAGCCAATCGGAATTAAGGTAGGAATTTTCTGATTGGCTGATGGAATCAGCCAATCAGAATCAAGTTCAATCCGATTGGCTGATCCAATCAGCCAATCAGATTGAGCTCGCATTGTATTGGCTGATCGGAACAGCCAATAGAATGCGAGCTCAATCTGATTGGCTGATTGGATCAGCCAATCGGATTGAACTTGATTCTGATTGGCTGATTCCATCAGCCAATCAGAAAATTCCTACCTTAATTCCGATTGGCTGATAGAATCCTATCAGCCAATCGGAATTCGAGGGACGCCATCTTGGATGACGTCCCTTAAAGGAACCGTCATTCGTCGTCTAGTCGTCGGAAGAAGAGGATGGATCCGCGCTGGAGGTCTTCAAGATGGAGCCGGTCGTCATCGGATGGAAGAACATAGAAGATGCCGCTTGGAGAAGATGTTTGCCGGTCCGGATGTCCTCTTCTTGCCGGATAGGAGGAAGACTTTGGAGCACCGGATTATGGATCGCCAACCCCCGCTTGGGTTGGATGAAGATCTTGGAGCCAGGACGGATCGGTGAACCTGGCATGGTGAAGACAAGGTAGGAAGATCATCAGGGGCTTAGTGTTAGGTTTATTTAAGGGGGGTTTGGGTTAGATTAGGGGTATGTGGGTGGTGGGTTGTAATGTTGGGGGGGGGGGTATTGTATGTTTTCTTTTACAGGCAAAAGAGCTGAACTTCTTGGGGCATGCCCCGCAAAGGGCCCTGTTCAGGGCTGGTAAGGTAAAAGAGCTTGTAACTTTTTAAATTTAGAATAGGGTAGGGAATTTTTTATTTTGGGGGTCTTTGTTATTTTATTAGGGGGCTTAGAGTAGGTGTAATTAGTTTAAAATTGTTGTAATATTTTTCTTATGTTTGTAAATATTTTTTTATTTTCTGTAACTTAGTTCTTTTTTATTTTTTGTACTTTAGATAGTTTATTTAATTGTATTTATTTGTAGCAATTGTGTTTAATTAATTTATTGATAGTGTAGTGTTAGGTTAATTGTAGGTAATTGTAGGTAGTTTATTTAATTATTTTATTGATAGGGTAGTGTTAGGTTTAATTATATCTTAGGTTAGGATTTATTTTACAGGTAAATTTGTAATTATTTTAACTAGGTAACTATTAAATAGTTCTTAACTATTTAATAGCTATTGTACCTGGTTAAAATAAATACAAAGTTACCTGTAAAATAAATATTAATCCTAAAATAGCTATAATATAAATGTAATTTATATTGTAGCTATATTAGGATTTATTTTACAGGTAAGTATTTAGCTTTAAATAGGAATCATTTATTTAATAAGAGTTAATTTATTTCGTTAGATAAAAATTATATTTAACTTAGGGGGGTGTTAGTGTTAGGGTTAGACTTAGCTTTAGGGGTTAATACATTTATTAGAATAGCGGTGAGCTCCGGTCGGCAGATTAGGGGTTAATAATTGAAGGTAGGTGTCGGCGATGTTAGGGAGGGCAGATTAGGGGTTAATACTATTTATGATAGGGTTAGTGAGGCGGATTAGGGGTTAATAACTTTATTATAGTAGCGCTCAGGTCCGGTCGGCAGATTAGGGGTTAATAAGTGTAGGTAGGTGTCGACGACGTTGTGGGGGGCAGATTAGGGGTTAATAAATATAACATAGGGGTCGGCGATGTTAGGGGCAGAAGATTAGGGGTACATAGGGATAACGTAGGTGGCGGCGATTTGCGGTCGGAAGATTAGGGGTTAATTATTTTAAGTAGCTTGCGGCGACGTTGTGTGGGGCAAGTTAGGGGTTAATAAATATAATATAGGGGTCGGCGGGGTTAGGGGCAGCAGATTAGGGGTACATAAGTATAACGTAGGTGGCGGTCTGCAGATTAGGGGTTAAAAATTTTAATCGAGTGGCGGCGATGTGGGGGGACCTCGGTTTAGGGGTACATAGGTAGTTTATGGGTGTTAGTGTAGTTTAGGGTACAGTAGTTAAGAGCTTTATGAACCGGCGTTAGCCAGAAAGCTCTTAACTCCTGCTATTTTCAGGCGGCTGGAATCTTGTCGTTAGAGCTCTAACGCTCACTGCAGAAACGACTCTAAATACCAGCGTTAGAAAGATCCCATTGAAAAGATAGGCTACGCAAATGGCGTAGGGGGATCTGCGGTATGGAAAAGTCGCGGCTGTAAAGTGAGCGTTAGACCCTTTAATCACTGACTCCAAATACCAGCGGGCGGCCAAAACCAGCGTTAGGAGCCTCTAACGCTGGTTTTGACGGCTACCGCCGAACTCTAAATCTAGGCCAAAGTCTGTAGAAAGATGTGAATAATCAGTAGTAAGGTCAACATGTCCTAAAAAGGAACAGACAATGGACACACACACACAAACTTTCACATACACCCAAGGAAACATTGACAGAGACAGCCTCAGAAAACACACACAGACATACACACACACACACACACACACACAGACACCCAAAGAAAACACACAAAGACATACACACACAAAGAGACAACCACATTAAACACAGAAAGACATACATACACACACCCTCACTGAGACATCCCCAGAAAACACACAAAGACATACACACACCCTCACAGAGACACTCACAGAAAACACACACCATCACAAAGACATACATACATACACACACACAACCTCACAGAGACATCCACAGAAAACACAGACATACACACCAACCCTCACAGAGGCATCTAGAGAAAATACACAAAGACAAAAATACACACACCCTCACAGAGATACCCATAGATAAAGCTCAAAGACATATGCACACACCCTCACAGACATCCACAGAAAATGCACAAAGACATACACACCCACCCTCACAGAGAGACCCACAGAAAAAAAATACATACACACTCATAGAGACACAAACCAAATAACAAAGACATAAACACAGACACCCACAGAAACACTCACAGGAGGAAACATTTATGCACCTTGCATCCCCTAAATCAACAGTGTGTGACATCCATGATAAAAAAAAATTGCAGAAGTTATGAGATCACTTTTTTTTTATCTTTATTAAATATCACAAAATATACATTAAATATATGTTAAAACCAAAAATTTGTACTTATATATATATTATCAGTTTACATATATGTCATACATATATACACATACATCCTACATTTTTGTCCTATATTTTTCACTTAATAATGTTGTATTGATAATTAGGCTATTAAAATTCATATTTAATTACATTATTTTTCTACAATATCCCCCTATAGATTAAATTCTGGGTTTCTACCCTCAGTGATTTAAAGGGACATTAAACCCAAACATTTTCTTTCATAATTCAGACAGAGAATACAATTATAAACAACATTCCAATTTACTTCTATTATCTAATTTGCTTTATTCTTTAGATACCCTTAGTTAAAGAAATAGCAATGCACATGGGTGAGCCAATCAAATGAGGCAACTATGTGCAGCCACCAATCAGAAGCTACTGAGCCTATCTAGATATACTTTTCAGGAAAAAAATATCAAGAGAATGAAGCTAATTAGATAATAGAAGCAAATTAGAAAGTTGTTTAAAATGGTATTCTCTATCTGAATAATGAAAGAAAAAATTTAGGTTTAATGTCCCTATAATGTATGTTTCCCATTTATTCATAAAAGTTTCCTTTCTTCTATTAGTATTGTTTAGTAAGTCATATTTCTCTATTATTAGTTGATTCCTTGCTTTTTTAAACCAAGAAATAGAGGGTTTCTTTTTATCTATCCACAGTTTAGTAACAGCCTTTCTCGCCATCAGTATAGTAATTGTGATAAAAGGTTTATATTTTGTGATAAAAGGTATATCTTTAGTAGTTACTAAGTTTGTTACCTGTTTCCATTTATCTATAATTTTTAAAACATTACCCTCTTCAATTCGATCAATACATTTATTATATATATTAGTGATTTTAAAATTTTCATTTATATATTTTTTACAAATTTCTGTGATAATGTTTTCCTTATTCACAATTGGTAGAGTCCTATTTACTATTTTAAGGTGATATAATGTAAATAATTTTTAATTTTAATTTGATATTAATCAGACAACTCCTGAATAGAATATATATCTTTACTATTTATTCCCTCTATATAAATCTCCAATTTTATGCATACCAAAAATATTCCAATTACGAAATGGATAGTTATTGCCCATTGGAAATTTCGGATTCCCAGTAATTGGTATATATTGTGAGTATTTATGATTCTCTCCAAAATATCTATTAATAATCTTCCATGTTGCTAGACAATCCCAATATACTATATGTGTCTTAATATTTTTAGGAATTTCATGTGTATTGGCATGGCATAGATAGGATATTGAAAGGGGTAAAAATCAATTTTTTTCCACTTTCATATTAGTATATTTTTCTTTACTTGTAAGCCATTCAATATTATATCTTGTCAATGCCGCCCAGTTATAGAATTTTATATTTGGCATACTCCGTCCCAATTTATTAACTGACATTTGCAATTTGGAAATATTAATCCTTGATTTATGACCCTTCCATATAAAGTTTCTAATTGCATTATTTAAAATTTTAAGATCTTTATTATGAATTCTTAAGGGCAACATATGGATAGGATATAGCAGTCTAGGGAGGATAGACATTTTAATTACGTGAATTCTACCTGTCAGGTTCAGATTTAGTTGTTGCCATATTCTTAAGTCTTTAAATATCTTTTTAATTAGGGGTATAAAGTTCAAAAGATATATTTTATTGGGATTGTTTTTAGATATTATTTCCCCATTTTTCCCAACCAAGAGCATTACTTCAAATATAGTGTACAAATGTTCCCATCTGTCAGCTGGATTTTGAAAATGCTGTACTCTATATGGTCTTGGTGGAACCATAAGCTGTGGTACACATACCATTAGATCTGGTTAAATGCAGGATTTAGGCTTGTTGGTATGTATTTCAAAATGAAGTCAGCTGTAGTGTAAGTTAACCTGTCTCATTTCATACACTAAGCAATCTTAGTCTGAGAGTATAACATGCTATGCAGATGTAAAAATCTTAGATAAAATGCCTCCTTGCATCTGGAAAGTCCTTGCATAAAGGGGCAGTAAACTGGAATGTAATTAATATATATATATATATATATATATTTACTATATATATATTTACTATGTAAAAAAAATGCATATCTGCCAAAAGGGCACCTACCATTTGTGTATTGAGGTGGACACATTTCTGCATGGTTTTAAATATAGAATTTCTACAGCATTATCAAATAATCATAAATACACTGCTGCTAATAAAGTGTGTTTTAATGGACCCCTGGCCCCACCATACAACTACTACCACACTGAAGTTACAATCCAAAATTGCACAAAGAAATAAAAAACATTTGCTAAGTAAGTCCTAACTCCTCTGCAAATGAAAGTGATCTGCTGTCTGACTCAGGCACACACTGTACAAACAAAATACCAAGTCTGTCTCACACTGTGCATAGTGGTTTAGTGCACACTCAGAAATCCTCTCAAATGCTAATACTTTACTCCTTGTAATAACATTTCCCATGCTCAATTAGCACTCTGCTGTAGTACCCACTGGTGGCTGCCAAAAAATAAATATATATATATATATATATATTTTTTTTTTTTTTTTTTAATTCTCATTTCTTACCTCATGGGGCCCCCCTGGCCCATTGGGTCCCTGACTGGGGTCACCCCTGTCACCCCCTGATGGCGGCCCTGCATGTTTGCTCAACATTTAAAAAAAAAACAAAAAAACTTTAATTTAAAAGTATTTTTTTATTTATTGAAAAAAAATTGTTTTCTGTTTTGGCAAGATTTTCTTCTGAAATCAATAAGAACAGTGCTTGGAAGGAATTTCCATAAGAAGAAAGTGGTTGCAACTTATATGATCTTTTATAATGGGATTTTAACAGTTCTTATACTGTAAATGTTGAAACTGCTAAGCGAAAATGCTTAATATATCAGCAAAAGTTCCAAATTCCACTCTACAGAAGGAGGTTTGTCTTTACTGAATATCTGTTACTGAAAAAACATGATGTTCTATGTATTGTAAATCATGATTATTCAAAACCGCTTTTTGGGGACTTATCTTTTCCGTTAAAAATATGTGCATATAACCTCGGTTGTTAGTAAACAAGACAGGAAATGGTTAAATAATGATCAGATAGAAGAGATTGCCAATAGAAATCCTATTTAAGAAAAAGACATTACTGTAAGTTACAATAACAAAATGTGAGTATCTCCTAGATTACGAGTTTTGCGTTATAGAGGGTACAAAAGTTGCGTTATTTCACCCTCCATAGCGCTGCCATTCCAAGTTTCTGAAAAGCTACCTTGTGCGTGCGATATGCGAAAATCCAAGGGCTGCTTTGACGTGCTTGTGCACGATTTCCCCATAGACATCAATGGGTAGAGAGGGTTAGAAAAAAAAAAATAACATCTGAAGCGCAACCCCATTGATGTCTATGGGGAAAAAAAAGTTATGTTTAAACCTAACACCCTGACATAAACCCCAAGTCTAAAAACCCCTAATCTGCTGCTCTCGACATCGCCGACACCTAAATAAAGTTATTGACACCTAATCTGCCGCCCCTGACATCGCTGCTACTAATAAAAGTTATTAACCCCTATTCCGCTGCTCCCTGACATCGCTGCCACTAATAAAAAAGTTATTAACCCCTATCCTGCCACTCCCCGTCATCGCCACTATGATAATAAAATTATTAACCCCTATTCTGCCACTCCCCAACATCCCCGCTACTAAATAAAGTTATTAACCCCTAAGCCTCTAGCCTCCCACATCACCGCCACAAAAAAAAAAAATAACCCCTAAACAGTCAGTCCCCCACATCGCAATAAACTTACTTAAAATATTAACCCCTAAACCTAACAACCCCCTAACTTTACATTAAAATTACAGTATCCCTATCTTAAAATAAATTTACCTGTGAAATTAAAAAATACAAAATTTAAACTAACAATTAACCTAACATAACTATTATACTAAAATTAAAATAACTACCAATTAAAATGCATGTAATGATCTCTTAGCCACACACTGCATAGCAAAAAGGGGAAGCAAGGAAGTAACAGGTGAGGGGGTAGTGTCTGCTGTCCCTGTTTTCCCAGCCCCTTCCACTGGGTGTCCCAGCCTAACCTCATCAACAGTGCTAAACTGGGAGCTCCTAAGTACCTCCAGGAAGGATTTGGATCAAATTAAATACATTTGGACCCATCCAGGGATTTACCTAGAACCATCAGAATATCACTATCATCAAACCACAAGTTTGTTCACAACCACTTATTTTTTTAAACTTTGATATTAATTTATTCACATGGAGTAACAACACTCACTCAAGTCACTTCAACTTTTTGAGCTCCCATAGTGACTACAATCCAGAGGTTTTTTTTTCATTTATTTATCACTTTTATGCCTTTTTTGGACTTTTTTTTTATCATTTGCATTCACAGCTGTTTTTTTTTCCCAGTGGTACCATATTGCAAGCTTTTTTATTTTCATTTTTGTTATTGTTATTTGATATTTATTTTGTTATGTGATGTTTATTTGATTGCACAATCCTGTTTTTTATGACACGTCACCACCTTTGAGCTCAAAGTCCTCTTTCAAGGTCACATTAGTAAATCACATTAGAAGATCACACTTTATGATAGAAGATCACTCTTTATTGTTGAAGATCACATTTTACCACGGCCATAAGTAGCACATGACATGTACATAAAAACTTCACTGTGATCTCATATTTTTTATATATTTTTTACATATTTTTTTACGATCGCTTTAGTGCTCCTCATTGAGCACATCACAGTATAAGCTATTTTTTTCAATCATGGATCCATGATTTCCCAATATATTTTAATCACTCGATTGTTACCTCATATCGCAATTTTATTCCACTGAATTGTATTCAACTGCATTGTATACAATTGTTATTTTATACCTTTTGATCTCAATTACATCTATTGATTTCAACAGGCAGGCCCGGACTGACCATAGGGCATACTGGGCATTTGCTCGGTGGGCCGCCAGTTACCTTAGCCCTGCCCACTATTACACCTCATAGTGACAGCTTTCAATGTGGAAAGGGCCGTTTTCAGGGATGAGCAGACTGGGCTGTTGCTGGGAAGCTCTTTATGTTTTTATTGTTGGAGGGCATTAGGAGCAAGAGCTTTAACTAATGGAAGAACTTGTAATTTTGATGCACACTGCACTTTAGTCTCTTGTGAGTAGCTGCAGAGTCCAGGACAAGACATCGCTAATTGATAGAGGCGGATAGCGCGGTAGCAGGGAGGAAGTTTTTGTAGGTCCATCATGTCTCTATCCCGCATTGCTATCATCCTCCTCGGGCTGCTCTACATTTTTATTTTATATTATTTTAAAAAAAAAAAAAATATTGGGCCCTGGGCGATCACGTGGTCGTGATGGCATATGAAGCACCACACTGCACACAGTCTGAGTCAAGTGACGTTTGTAGTTTGCCCAGTGACAGCCAGGCTTTTGGTGCACATGACTGCACGTGCTGCAGCTGTTGTGTACTGTAGTGACTGTAGAACTCTGCAAAGATAAGCTGTGAACTCAGGTCTCAGGATGCCCTGCATGCCGGTCGGATGTCTCAACTCAAGGTGTGGAGGTGGAGACTGTACCCGTTCAGACAATAGTCAGTCGTAACTAAAGTAAGTACTCACTGCTGTCTGCCACTGACTGTCTTCAACTAACTTGCTTGTACAGGCGCTTGTGATAGGACAGACAGAGAAAGTGCTGTGTGACACTGTGACAGCCTGTCTGGATTCCTTCCTCCCCGAGTGCGGTGCCGACACAGCACACACAGAAAAGATATCAGAAGGTAAGGGGGGCCTGTTTTATCTAAGTTCTGATTTATGCTGCACTGACAGGAGGACATAAAGCTCCCTGCCCCCCTCCTTCAGCTCACTGCAGAACACAGACTTTTTTTTAACCCCTGCCCCTCCTGAAAATGTTTCTTAGGATATGGCATTTTTTTTCTTCTCCATCTTTCTCCATCATTTAATATACAGTATATATATATATATATATATATATAATACCGTCCATAAATCACAGGATATACCCTCCAAAGGTCGTCTGCCTGGGTGCTGTGATGCTTTAAATAATTCCAATATAAATAACAGCACTCTCAGGTCTTTCATTCAAGTGAGAACAGCAAAAGTCTCTTTTTTATTGTAACGTTTTCGAGGAGCTTGTCCCCGTCATCAGCATAACACACTAGTGAAACACAACATATATTTATATTAACAAACCAATATTTTTAATGCCAACAACCTGTGTACCTCTTGGTGTCCCAGAAAACCCGCCAAACACTCGTGTTTGGAACGCACTGTGCGTTCCAGTGATTTGCAGCCGGAAGTACCTAATGTCACATGACTTCCGGTCTCTGTTATTTTGTGTATACCTTCTCCGTGTGAGTTATAATTAATATCAGATCGTGATCCAATTTGTACATTATGTGTAATAAATTACTTTTGTCTATAATCAACATTTCCCTGTGTCCTTCTTGGGGTGTTGTGATAAGCCTGCTTTTTGCCGCTTCATTTGTATATGTCATACCTTACGTTTTTACTATAAACTTATTTACAAACATGTGAAGGCTTTATCTCTGCACTAGCCACTCTTTTTGTGTTTTATTTAGTATGTTTGTGTCAGTGTGTGGGTATTCGTATTTATGTACATACAGGGGCCCATTTATCAAAGGGCTTGCGGACCTGATCCGACACTGCGGATCAGGTCCGCAAGACCTCGCTAAATGCGGAGAGCAATACGCTCTCCACATTTAACATTGCACCAGCAGCTCACAAGAGCTGCTGGTGCAACGCCGCCCCCTGCTGACTCGCGGCCAATCGGCCGCCAGCAGGGAGCTGTCAATCAACCCGATCGTATTCGATCGGGTTGATTTCCGGCGGTTCCTGTCCGCCTGCTCAGAGCAGGCGGACAGGGTTATGAAGCAGCGGTCTTTAGACCGCTGCTTCATAACTTGTGTTTCTGGCGAGTCTGAAGACTCGCCAGAAACACGGCCCTTCAAGCTCCATACGGAGCTTGATAAATGGGCCTGATAGTCTTCTTGTGTAAGCACTATTTCTTGCCATTTTTTCTTTACAGCATTTGTTTATCTGGGTTGCCTTGGTTACCCAATAGCGCTTGCTGTGTACTTACTATATATCTTACACTGTCTGATTGCCATTATTTTTAAGGCATACTGTGTGCTTTTTAATTGTGTTTATTATCTGTTATGAACTTCTTACCCCACTATATATTATTTACATTGTCATACTCTCCACAATTTACATATTTGTCTATTTCTCCCAATAGTGTGAGTATCTAGTTGCTCGTGAACAGCCAAAAATTGCCTACACATGACATAGATTATTTACATACATGCTCTCAGCATATAGTTACACATTCAAATTTTGCTATCTGCATATCATATATATTAAAATTAAACTTATCCTCTTAGTACTGGTTTTTTAATAACCTTCTCTTAAGTTATTATATTTCGTGTTTAATTTTCTAAGATTCACTCTTATTTGGGAACTCTTGAATTGTTCCCGCTAAAGGTTCACTTTTCTCATAAAGTCCTGTGTGTCAGATCTATATTCTTTTGTTTCCATTCCTCTTTTTATTTGTAGCTTTGTTCCGTCTTTTATGAGTTTAGATGGTATCCATGTTCTGTAGTTTTCTCTTTGTTTCAAATGGCTACTGTCTGTGTAGGTTATGGGAGTGGTTGTTAGATGGTAACTTGCCTGATATGTGTCTTACCCCAAGAGTAGTGGAAGTCACTCTCGTGTCCCCCCTTACTCTGATCATAAGATTATGATTGGGGCACTGCCCCCCTTGGGGTCTGTGTCCCAATCTATCCTTGATACGGTGCACAATATCTTAACGGCGTACCTTTGTTTGTATCTCCTACCTATATCAGTGCCTTGAAGTCAGGTGCCGAGTTGAGCCCCCCTGGATGTATTATATATATGTATGTGTGTGTCCTTCATTTAATATACAGTATATATATTCTATCCATCTATCTATCTATCTATCTATCTATCTATCTATCTATATATATATGCAAAATAGAAATGGCTGCAGCACTCCAAGTTGTTTTTTTATAACATTTTTATTACAAGCAGTGAAATACAGGCGACGTTTCAGGCTTCTGCCCTTTCTTAAGCCAAGTGATTAGTACATAATCCAACTCCACCTTTTATAGGCAGTCCATGTGACACAACACAGGTGTAAATAATTACAATTGTGATAATACATATTCTTTCAACAGAATAAAAATATTCAATAAACAGTGATATTGTTTCTTAATCATAACTATGCATTTTTTATACAAAAAACCTTGTGATTTTCAACTTATGTAATTCTTTAAACACCTTCTTATTGTTACATATTTAGTGTTACTATGAGGAAAATATAAAGTGACCTTAACAATTCATTGTCTTATCTGTGAATTATGTGAGATACTTTCATGTTAGTGATTTTTCATTATCATTTATTTATGCTATTTAAAAAAATCTTTATTTTATTAAAAACAGTAATCTAACTAACAACTAAATTCTAATCTTGCAAGATATGTTTTTTCTCTGATGGATGTTAAACAGGGGAAAGCACACACTCAAATATTATTTACTATATGTAAACCATAACAACAG